>NW_017279009.1:1782632-1823957 GCF_001594065.2 Cyphomyrmex costatus | reverse complement strand
TTTTTTTTTTTTTTTTTTTTTTTTTTTTTTTTTTTTTTTTTTCAAGTCAATTGTTTTTCCCGCCGAGATCTAATTACTTCGACGTTCATCTTTGTCTCGGTGATTTTTACTTCGTTAAGTAATTAGTGAATTCCGTCTAACAGTGGTCTTGTGATTTCTTTTGTATTATTTGAAAGTCGAAATCCAGTTTCAATTGTTACATTCAGTTTTTATCATTTGTTCTTCTATTGTTGTGTCGCTTCGTATCCAAAAATTGTTGCCGACGGCGCCATTTTCGTAACGTTCAGTCACGCTCTTGGGAATCCCGGTCGTTTCGGCTGGACTCGCTAGTAATTTGCATGCCCGTGCGAGAATTGGTCCTGAAGTGCACGTAACGTCAGGCAATGTTGGGTGGTGCCAGAATTATTCGTCGACGCCGCGCATCAGAGGATCTAATCTCTATTCCGCAACATGCCGGGAATGTCCTGCAAGGATCTACTAGCGGTCAACACAATTGCATATTCGATTTATATAACGTCAAACGGTTTTACTTTAATAAAATGATAAACCGATATTATAATACAAGTCAAATATTTCTGAAAGAGTAGAGAAAATTAAACTTTAAATTATTCTTTCATTAATCTCAAGTTATACTTTCATTCGATAAAACTTTGAATTATCAATTAGTTAGAATTTTATTAAGGAGAATTTCATTTTATATTTTATTCAAGAATCTTGAGATATGTCAAGAATAGGATTGATTCTCAGACACTCTGTACATGTTGTCGGTGAGAGAACGATGGATCAACCGTTTGAACGTCACGGAACAAGCGCTCGCAAGCGTCCCTTGAGTACGACGACGCTGTTAGGCGCATAATCAGACTGTCGAAGTCACCGGCGCGATTTAATGAACTCAACAAGCGCGTCGTCGAGGTCTTTGTGCATTACGACCAGTCGAGGTTGATGTCAGATCTTTATGGATATAGATGGGTGAATAGCTAAATAGACAAATCTATTTAGAAGAAATATTTCTATTTAGAAGTTTTTAGTTTAAGACTAAAATAAGAGAGGTGTGTGTATGAGTCATTACTGTATACATATATATAATTTTATTTTACGTTAGCATATAAATATATTTTTTTGAGGAAATATTTATAATTACGATGCATCTCGTCGTTTATCAATCATACAGAAACATATCAATGAAAACTAAATTCGATTTTGTTGAAAAGAACGATTAAACGGAAGATTTAAGTAAATTAACATTTAAATAAGATATAAACTTACACATTTCCAAAAAGTTTTAATGAAGCTAATAGAAAAAGTTGGCATATACTTAGCCAAGCCTTATATTAATTATTTTTACTAAATGTCTAGCTTATTTTTTATCAGACAGAGTTATTCAGAGGTGAATAAAAAGGAAAGGAGGAAGAGAGGAAATGAGAGAAGGGATGTGTGAGAAAGAGACTTGTGCCAGGGACAGAAATCCTGCAAGTTACGGTCGACCGAACGTAACAAACGGCAGGCTGAGCGAGAGAAAGAGCCCGCTGGTCACGTGACCGCAGGGATAATCCTCGAACACTATTCCTCCCTATAGAGACCGCCTGCCAGGATATACGTTCGATCAGGATAGATCTGTAATAGGGTTCGTCTTCGTGTACTTTATAGTGCCTTCGACCCAAAAATGTCGCTGAAAAGTAAAAGTCTGGAGAATAATATTTATTTAGGTTTTATTTCATCATTCTTTTTTAGATATTAATTTTCACCTTATTCCTTAAATACACTCTCTAAATTTTTCAGAGTGAAATCTCACTCTAAAGAGTGAAAATGGAGCCAGTCTTAAAAAAGACTAGTTTTTCAGTTTTCAGGAGTGAGATTTCAGTCTAAAATTTTTCCGCACATGTGGGTCAAATCTTATTTCTTATCATTCGATTATGAATATTCCATCGGAATTATACTTGGAGTTTCTTCTTACAGAAAAATATATATCTAAACCTTGAGTATCTCTGTCTTATATTTATAGAACAATATCATGTGACGTATATCTACCTCATCTACCGTACCTCCTTCAATTATGGCTGATGTCCTTTTTACTGAGAGCTGCCTGGAATTCATCTCGACGCAATTTCGTCGGATGCGACACCGGGCGTCCGACTAGAGCAAACAAATACGGATTTATCGGGGTTCCGCCTCGAGGAAAGAGGATTTAGGATGAAACGTGTCGCACTTGCCACGACGGGTACTTCTCATCTTAAGGCCAACAAGTCGCGCCACATCTCCTTTCCTCTTCTCTTCTCCACATCTTTCCTCGTGATGTCTTCCACTTTACCTCGATATTACGGTCACCCAATTTTACTTCGGCTCTCGACACTGAAAACCTTCGAATCAGAAACTATTCGATTGGCTATTTTTTTTATCAAACTTTTTGTTACATATCTTTAAACTTTTGATCAGAATCTTAACGACTACAACTATATAATAGCAACTCAATTTTTTATATACTCAATTTAGATATAAATTTTATTTTGTCAGAATTGAATCTTGACACAAGGGGTTAATTGTAATAATTAATGTTCGAGCACTTTAGGTATTACTGTGTTTAAATACCTGAACTCATTTAACTATTGAATCGTTAACGAAATCGATACGTAATCCCCAATAGCTATTGTAGACCGATATATAACAAATGCATGTGGCATTATTGATATATGAAAGGTACTATTGATATATGATAGTGAAAGGGCTAATCCATACATGCCCGCAGGATCTCAAAACATACTTCACAACTGGACTGCTGCAACTCGCATGGGAATGCGCGCGCGGAGGGACCGTTATCCTGAGGGAACTGACGATACGGTTACGTCTTATCCTTACACACTCACTTAAGGTTATACTTTCTTGTCATTGCTTGCAACCGAGGAAAATCTTTAAAGTTCTTGCCTCAGGTGGCCTTTGCGCGGAAGTTCCTACGTGGCCAGTCTGGGTCGAACTGAATGTTTTGCATCATAAAACCAGCGTTATATTTTTCATATAAACGTAAATATAATTTTTACGTCAAATTTGAAAAGTATGTAAAGTCGGCAGAATCGGGTGAATGCGTTTTATAAAGTGTAAAAGTTTCCTCGTAATAAATTAATATATATTTCGCAATGAACACAGTACGTAACTACTTTTCATCAAAAAGAACACATTTTCTCGTTCCTAAATCGCGATGGAAAATCTCGCATCATTCTTGCATGGCTCAGCCCCGTTTCCTCCGAACTTGCTTTCCAATTTCCCCGGGCTATAGGAAAACTGCTGATTCCTTCATCGCCGCGAACATCCCGCTCAAATATACTGTGGTTTATTAATACTCGGGACCGTTGTAAAATTTTAGAATGCAGCTCTAGCGTGATAAAGAGAATCTCGTTTGATACTTTTTAAGATACTGAATATTAGACAGCATTTAAGTGCAGCTTGTTGAACAATTAATTAGTATTCATTACAAAAAAAAACGCGCTTTTTTATATAATAGGAAAAACGAAGGTAAAATCTTGAAATACTTCAATTTCGAAGGTAAAGTGAAGCTTGCGTACTTTTCGGTCTTGATCGCTTTTTTCACTTGAAAAGCTTCTTCAAATGGGTCGGTACTCTTTAAAGATCTTGCAAACGACGATGACGAAGAAGAATAGGCTTATTGTTAGCTCAAGAAGCAGCCTGCAACTTTTACAAGCTCACCTCTCTTTCGTAGATACGAGCACTTTGCAAACACTCGTACATCTCGCACCTCAGCGCATATCGAGTCATCTCTAAGCTTTTACTCTTTCCTTTTTCATCTTTTTCTTTCTTTTTCTACCTCAAACGATTTCGCGGTGGTCGAAGGTCAACAAACGAGTCTTACGTTGAAAGCTTAATTAAAAGCTTGAAAACGTTTCTACCATATACAAATCACCGACTCATAATCCATTTTACAAAATTTGATGAAATATATAAATATATTAATTTATCTGGGTGATAACAAATTTTTTAATTGCCAGAAATGAATTCGATCATGATATCGTTTGCCTTCTTCCTTTCCTCAAAACATGTATTATCAATTTGTTTTTTAAATTTTACAAAATAAACGCCAGATTCTTTCTTTCGTCAAATTTGAGGGGCTAAATTTCTCTTTCAAGTCGCGTCCTCCGTCCGTAGTTCGACGCTCGACAGGATCCTGTCGGACGCCTCGTTGCGCCCGAGAAGACGGTGCGCGAAAGTTCGATTAGAGCCGGGAAATTTGCGTGCCGACGTGCTCCTCCGTTCCATGCCAATTCGTTTCGAGAAACGATGCTCGCCATAGAACATTCGGAAACTCCGGCAGATATTTTCATCTCTCGAGAAATGTAACTTAGAGGAAAAGTTTTCCAGCAATACTAAAAGTTAATGTTTGACGAGCAATCATCCGTGCTTTGCACACAGAACATGTTTTTTTATAAGATCGAAATATATTTCGAATATGAATTATTATAATTTTAGTATAGAATATATAGATAATAAGTGATTGTGTGCAATGAATAGCTTTATAGATAATTTATATTAATGACCGCGCGCGGATTCAATTGTAACTTTTAGTCTGATTTTTGTGTTGCCTGTCTCCCTCTTCCTTCTCCTCATTACCGTTTACATGGTAACAACGAGAGCTGCTCTTTAAAATCTCTGAAAAATGTTTCGTACGTGCAATAGATTTTTATATAAAAAATATGTATTATTCTAACAATTCTGGTAATGTTTCACACAGATATATTATAAAATGGTTCCAGAATAAAACGATAAAAGCTAGAATGGTGCTGCATTCTTTCCTGCGAAATTGCAATTGCTCGTATGAATCGCCATTTACACGCGATTCACGGCCGAAGTATTTCCGCCAATTATAATAAAATTTCCGGAAACTGAAAGTGTGCGTCGTAAATGTAACCGTGGATCGTAAGTTTAAATCAGATATAACTACGAACTGATTGCAATTTATTTCCTGGTCTCTTAAATGGTGAGTTTATGAATGAGACTTATTTGCTTTAATGTAATATCAACTTAAAAAATATATAATGTTTACGTCTAATATCTAAATTATGAATTATTTATCAAACTGAAAATAATTTTTATTATTTTATTTCGTTTATGTAGGTATATATATATAAATTAAAAAATATCTCGATAGAATATTCACAGGCACTTTTAAATAAAGTAGATTATGCCTTTGTATATTAAGTATTTAAAGAGAATATTATAATTAACGAACAAAGGAGAAAAAAAAAATAAAATTATTAAAACGCGTAAAAGAAGCGGCTATTCCGAGTTTCAACTTATATTGCCCTAATTTTCTCCACCGGGAATTCAGGTCACAGTTGTTCGCGTTAATTTTAATCGCAATCAAATCGAGACACAGTTTCTCGAAGGACTAAGAAAATGGTCTGGGTTTTGTTATCCAACTGGGACATCGTGGACGGAAGTTTGTTTCTATGAATTTTAAAGTCGCATCGCTTGAGGTCGACGATTTTCCGATCGAGTGGGCGCCCGCTAGCTATGACGAGGAAGGAAAGTCAGTGAAGATATGACGTTCCTGTCCCGCGGGTCTTGCAAGACACGTCACGATAGACAATGATAAGAAGGCACGACCCGAGGTAAGCGCCGGGACACATCGAGATCGTAAATCCCCGAAACGGCTGAATCCTCTCTCTCTCGTTTTACGCAGTGCCGACCGCAGGGGTTTCGGGACATGCGGTCGGTCCATAACTTTCGGGACGGTTACACGATCCTACGAGTCTCACATTTTCATGTCATGAGCAAAAAAGGAACGTGTACGATGCAACAGTATTATCACTAATATATTATACATGTTTATTAGAAGCGATATTTATGGATTTTAATAAAGAGAATCGCGTGTACTCGTACTTGTAACGATTATTCCGTTGTGAGAACAAATTTTGCTTTGACTCGTCTTATTTTTCTGATAATTATTCGGTTTATTATTCGGGAAATAAAAAGTCGTATGTTACTGTGCGAACTTACTGCGGTTGTCGTAAAAGTCTCGTCGTATTCCAAGTCTGTTTTTCACCAGTTTTTTTTTATGTAGAGAATTAAAGAAGAATGTAGTCAACAACACACAGCTTACATTGTACTGTGATATATAACTTAAAAAAAAAAAAAATCAAATTAATGTATTTTTTTTAATTTAATAAAAAACAAGGATATCATAATTTTAATCTAAAGTGTATTGTTGCGATGAAGAAATACATTCGCGTAGTTTTATACGTAAAATAAGTAAAGAATAGTGTATGTATCTTTCATGCTATCAAAATAAAAATTGTTTTGCATTAGCTAGGACCGAAATAGTGACTAAAAATCGAGACGAGAGAAATTCCATTAAGGTGACGATCCGTTTATTAATTTTTCCAACGACTGGATCGTTCTCTCTCTCGATGGGCTCGTCTGACCGGCCGTTTGACAAATGCATCACCGATGGAGTAGCGCAACGATACACGGCGTATTCGATTCGGTGGGAAACTGGGATCGGGATGGATGGCTTCTACCGAGCGAGCAGTATCCGCAATTTCGTCGGTGGGAAACGCAAGAGCGCCCGGATGATCCTCGCGTTGCCGCGCGACGAAATGGTACGATGAAATCCACCAGCTAAAGCCCGAGAGTCATAGTAAATATACAAGACCCGTATTTACATTATAGTCGTTACTTGAATCTCGTCTCAAACATATCAAGGAAGATATTCGGAATAAAATTTTCTCTATCTTGAGATATTAGTTAGAGTTCATAGTCATATTTTAATTAGAAATACAAATTGGAATTTAAAAGTGAAATTGAAAATCAAAAGCATCATTCCCGTCAAACCTGACTTGTCATTGTAATAGTAATATTTGTATTACATATAATTTTGTAATCAATTTCTTCTTTTCACATTCGACGTCATAACGACGTCATAACCATACAAAAAAAATTTTTTCTTTTGAAAATATGTTTTTATTTTTAATAAAATGTTTTTTTTTTAACATGAAATTTTTAAGTACCGGAGTGTATGTTATAAAAATTTTAAAACTGTTTACGAATTTATAGATAAAAATTATTAATAACTATTTCAATATATATTTATACAATATAACACACAATTTCTATTAAAATTGTATCGAAATCCTATATATGAAAATTCCATTTCGCTATTATTTAGCACGCTTGTAGAATTCAAATAACTAATACAAGTGAACGTTAAATTGATTAATTAGCGTACCTAGATATTGCAATTTATATGATTTATCAGATATTATCCAACGACTTAATTAAAATGTAGACCTGATGAAAAATATGGAACATCTTTAAGTCAAGTTAAAAGGTGATGCTCTTCAATATTATCGGTGCATCATAAGTATCCCGGCTCTAAGCATCCATAGCCGCTACTGGAAAAGCCGCGAACTCGCGGAATCTCGTTACTTCGGGAAGAGCCATAAATCCACGTCGCTTTTGAAAGCTTCGGAAATTGGCAGGGCGCGTTGCAGTCTGCCAGTATACCCTCTTCGTCTCCTCGTCCTCCTGCGATCCCTTCCCTCTACTTTTCCTACCCCGAACCGCATTCCTCGACGGAACACATCCTACGTGCCGTGAGGCGAACGAGCGCGCCACTGCGTCCTAAAAAGGATCGAAATCCAACTGGAACTGCAAGGACAACGAGCTTGTCGACGCTGTTAGAAACGAGGTACGCGGTATGCTTCGACATCCTGAGAAACTCTAGATGAAGGATATTACCGATGAGCTTATTGTTGGCGTCCTAACTAACAGTCAGAGAGTTCTATCCTCCTCTATATTCTATAGTTAGATTTAGAGTTATCTTAATCTCACCACGAAGAGAGTGATTAAATTCATACGGTACAACATTTTAGAATTCAGAAATTACATATCGAACAGTCTACGAAATCAGAAACATACGAATTTTTTGTATTTAATTTATATTCATCGTGTATGTACATCGATGTTTCTATTAATTTTTTTTATAAAAAGACGTAATTCCTTTTTTTTGTAACTTGAACAATGTCTCGATTATCGATCCAACCGCCTTATGGCTAGATACGAATACATTGGAAAACACGTGTCAGTAATTATTCTCATTGCGAGAAGGGCAACGAGCCAGAGAAGTACTTCTTTCTAATATGCTGCGGAACAAAGGCTGCGGTCGCATTGTTAATATTTCCAATTACTATCGCTATTATGGTCATTATCGCCGCTGTAACTTATTATTACGGCTATTATGTTGGCGCCAATGTGTGGATGGCGGCCTCAATTCGATAGTTCATTGACGGTCCTGGCAGAGAAAGGGGTGGCGGCCTCGAGAGGCGAGTGAGATGGGATCCTTTAATTATTTTTTGCGCTCGTTACGTCGTTTGGAAAAAGAAAGCGAGACATAAAAAAAGTTATGGTACTCCCTCCTCTTGCATCACGAGATGATTTCTTTCGGGAAAAGCGTTCCCTCCCTTTCTTCTCCATCCGTATAGTGCTCTCCCTCGTTGCATCGAATATACACTGGTAATAAATCTATTCGTGCGCAACGATGCGCCAACTCCCCTTTCGCAGTATTGAAAAACAGTGATGCTTGGTAAACACAAAAAATCTATACTGAGATTTTAATAACACATACAAAATGATTTGCGACGTATCTACCGTCACGTAAAAATTGATTCCTTCGACAAAAAAAATTTTATATTGAAAGAAAGTGCATTTAGATGAAAATCAATACATTACACACAGCTATTCACATTAACGTAAATTTAAAAGGTGTTGCAACCATCTTGATTTGATCGACACACCAAATGAGAATTCTGTGATCCAATCAATGAGACGTGCGGATATATTCTTTGAGCACAAGGAAAAGAGAAACAGGATGGAAATGTCCTGAGTTTTCGAATGCGCTTTACATATGTTTAATCGTAGCGGGTCAAAGGCACAACGATGGCTGATTAAATTAAATTTCTGCGGGCGCGGCTTTAACGGCGTCGCCTTCATTCGCAGTTTCCCTCGTTCGACCTCGTTCGTTTCACAAATGCGCTCGTGTAGATGCAACTATCGACGTGATGCTCCTTATTAGGTCGGCGCATACGAACCGACTTGGGGAAAAATATGAGTTTCACATTATGTAGATTCCACATATTGCCGCTTTGATGTAGACTTCATGTTTCATAGGGTTATTTAACTTCTTTTAGTATTAATTCTCTACTTCCTCGTAGAGAGATTCTCAAAATTCTTTGTATTTGAGCATTTTTGTATATTATTTCTTTATATTTGTAAATAATTACAGAAATATATTTTTGTTTGATTTTAAAGAAAATAATATTGTTTATAATACTTAATGTTACTTATATATCGTTAATGTTATAGTTTATAATAATCAATAATAATAAAAGGGCGAAGTAAGAGTTAAATTAAGATTAAAATTATGGAAATGTTGACATATTTAATTTTAGACTAAGAGTACAAAATTATTAAAAAATATGATTACAAAAAGAAATCTACTTAAAATCTACTTAAATAATGATGTAACCAGTTTCGACTCTGAATTGAGTCCTTTTCTGTCTTTAAAATATATTTGATGGATAAAATTATAATAGAACTATATACCATTGTTAATATAAATATTTCTGTAAACATTGTCATTTTACTTTTAACTATACTTATATTATTATAAAACTTTTTTTATATTAATGTTTAACTCTTTCTTGAATTTATCTCATGGCGAAGGAAGTGCAGTAAAGAAGAAGGTTAAATTAACTTTGGTTGTAAATTCTGACTAAATTGTTACACTTGTTTTTCTCTTTTTCGTCGCGTATAACCTACATATTCATATTGGCACAGAAGGAAACGATATTCAACACCCGCTCCTCGTTGCATTCCGCGCGAAATACTAGCGGTTCGCGTGTAGTTTTGATTTATAGGGATTCTCGCGTCTAGATTTCGGTAACGCGCTAACCGCGCAAATCGAGCGTAGCCTGCATACCAATATCCATGCATGCGTTAAAATTTAAACAAGAACTCCTGCACGCCTCCTCTCTTTCAGTACCGGGAACGCATGGTCCCTGCATATTTTTGCGGCATCCAATCCGGGATGCAACACTGGCTCTCATAAACGGTGACTTTTCGCAAAAGGCGAGCCAGTTAGCGCTTCACCAAGCACGAAACCAATTTTCGAAAAGGGGGTTATTTAATTAAAACAATTTATTCGAGACCTTTTTCTCTGCAGCCTTCCGCTTCAGCGTGTGTCCTTTCCATGCCGTTGGAAAAACTGCAATATCTACGTAGGTGGCATGCAGCCAATTCCCGCGATAAGCTTTTAATTATTATTTCAATTCTCGACGAGGTCACCAGCAAGCCGTGTCGATATCAAGTCGATTCACACTAAGTGAAAAGACAAAGTTACATAAGACAAAATTGCATTTTAGAAAGATTAAAAATTAATTATTCTTATCGTTTTTATTACGTAAAGTCACTCATTAAGAACTTTTTTTGCTCTTAGGTATTATCTTAAAGGATCTGAATATGAGTATTTATTAAAGATTAAAAATTAAAAATAAAAAGTTTGAAGAAGTTTTCTCCTCGAGTTCTTGAATGATAAGATCTTGGGATTCGAGGTCCGTTTCGTAAAACTGTAGAGTGGAGAGCCAGTTGTGAATAAAACAGCCTTTATTACGGCGACAGTTTTTTCATCCAGAGGAAAATCGCAGGAATGTCGCGAGCCAACAAACGTAAAAGTTTCACCGTTTACCCAATTCGCCGATGACGCGAGTTTAGTTGGCGGAGAATAAACATGAAGAGAACGAGACTGCGCGTGTATTCGTTCACGAGGTGCTTTTTCGAAAGCTTTTTCCAATTGAACGCTCGACGGCGAGATTGGCTTGCGCGCTGTGTCATAATTATTAGATTATTACAAAAGTTTCTTTTATAAAATTCTTTCTGCAAATAGTTATTTTTACAAATTCAGTTCATCTTTTCATAAAAGAAAAGTGCCATTTTAAAACTCTTCGTTAAAGTTGATCTTAAGGAAAAAGAAATTTACAAAAATACCTTTTGATAATTTTTCGTTATTTTACATGAGCTATTTTCGAATTTAAAAAATAAAAAGTAAATTTTTTTTCTAGAAATGTATAAGAATAATTGTTTGTACAAGAATAATTCATTAAGAAAAATTGTAATCGTTCTTTGATAAATAAAGACTCGGTACTCTAAAAAGGTTAATTACCTCCCCTTCTATTTAGTTCTACGAGTAACGATCTCGTTCAATTACCAACGAATCCGGGACCACTATCCTCTACCACGATCTACAAAAGGACGCTCGTTCTTGCCTTCGTTTACGAGCGAGCGTACGCGAGTCTCGACAGCTTGTCAGCATAAAGATCGTTACCTCGCGTGAGTGAGCCTGCTTAATTACGCCACGTTAATTACGTGGTCGCGCTTTTACGCTGGCGACAACGAACGGCCAATTTTTACGACGGGTTCCTTTTGCTTAGAAATGAGTCCTTGAATGTTTGAGAACACGGAATTGCAACGACGATAACGTGATATCTTTTAATTTCTTGCGATCATGTTGGGCATTTATAACTAACGATAATGTGGAGATCGGACCAACATCAAACATCATGATTTAATGGAAATGTGTATAATTGAAAAGTAAGAAACAACTTTGTGGATTGTACACGGAAATATATAAAGACAATTTTTGTTGAAATAAATTGAACGCGTTTGTACTTACTTAACATTTCGTTTTTACATCGGATGTTTTTATGTTGAATTATTCAATACAGGAGAATAAAATCTTTTTATTTTTTATTACAAAAGAAAGGCTTCTAAAGATCTAAAGAAAAATATAATATTAGAGAGAGTATTAAAATTAAATTGTTTGTAAGAATTTTTATGAAGAATGTACTATATAGAAATGCATCATAAATAGCACTTACATTATTATGTTTTTTAAAAGCAAATATCTTGATAAAATTATCACTACTCTAGTTGGTGAATTCATTTGATACATTTTGAATATAAATCGTCCATCTTTTTATTATATGTAATATTTATTTTTCTTTTAATATTATATCATAAATTGTATAAAATTGTATCGAAATATTATTTATGTAAAATGTGTTTTTAGTAAATCAAATTTTTATTCATGTTATTTTATATATTGCTTCCGCGTTTTCGTATTATGCATATAAATGAAAGACGAGAGAGAGAGAGAGAGAGCGGGGGAAGGTGAGAGGAAAAAAGAAAAGGAGAAGCAGAGAGATTTACATAAGGAGAGATAAAGAAAGAAAGGAGAGTCACACGTGTGTTTAATTTCCAAGCTATTTGGCTAAACGTGGAGGATAGATACGTTTCGTAGCTTCGTGATCGGTATCGCGCTTAATTGCGACTAATTCAATTATCCATGTGAATATTCGGTCGGATGCGCGTCATGCTGGAGTATTCTACGTCCCACGTCTCGCAGGATACACATCCCTCATCTCATGCACGACAGAGAATTTGCAAATTCATATGTCTAACAGATTTTCTTAGTATAATATGCATTGATTTTCTAATGTACTATATACATATATATATATATATAATTAAATGTAATGTAAACAATCATTATATACACTTACATTTGTACTCTAAAATCCTATACATATTTATGTATAGAATTATCGATTTTCTAATATCGTTTACAATATATGATATATTATGTATAAACATGTAATAGATATATTACAAACGATCTTACAAAATATTGATAACTAGTCAGTATTGATATTTCTAAGTTCTCGGCTAATTTCCGATCGATGCTGGAAATCTGGATGACCTTTGCGTTTGACTCTCGAGTCGAGCAGAGACCGGAAATTATATTAATCCGCTCGGTTCGATCGATGCCAAAGGACACAGCGCAACTGGAATGCGGGTCAAATTCACGTGTCCGAACGAGACCCGACGTTATCGACTCCGATGGAGTTCTCGATTGCTAGAGAACCATCGTGCAGTCTTGCATTGAATCGGAGAGGAGAATAAAGGAAATTTAATTCTTAATTCATTTGCATTTGCAGGCGCGTCGAGACATCAGTTAACACTAGAAGGTAGACTATTTGTTCTACTATAGTGATTTTTTAATCGTCTGCAAGTATAGTTAGTACTTTGCAGATATATCGTTACTTCATTTTATTATTATTTTCAGAGAAAAAAACGATATTGGAAAACATAATGTTTGGAAAAATATAGCCTATGGCCATGAATTACAATTATCGTGGAAAATAATACATGTGCAAATTGATCGCCATGGGCATTAAAGGAACTGAAGTCTGATTGTTCCAGTGTTTTAACCCCGTGGCAACAACAAGCATTGAAAATAATTTAAATACCGCAGAAATCTGCTCCTGTTTAATGTAACGACCGTGCGATGCAAAATAGCTCGTTCATGTACGTGTCCATTTTATTTCCAGCGATGAATTGATGTTCGGAACGATATATTTGTTCGGCAGTCGCGTCACCCCGACTTACAAAAGATTGATAATGCCACGTTGTTATAATCGCGCGTAAATATCGGAAATGCGTGTGATTGCGATTTCAAACGACATCCCTTGCTGTGCCGATATTCAACTGGTGTAATCGTATAACGCAAGCGTGGAACCTTCCTTTGATACGAAAAGGATAAGCTGATGATAGCGCGCGCGCGCGCGCGCGCTTACTCCGAGATAATACTTCCGTCAAAGAATATTTTTTGCGAGAATACGTATTTCGAAATTCTCTGAGTTGTAAAAACGTGCGCAGCTTTTGTTTCAGTTTTATTCTACGAGAGAACTGTATAGAGCGCTCAGGGCTGTTTAGATTATGTTAGTCCTCTATTGTTTTATTTCGAATTTTGTGAGATTTTAAAAACGTTTTCTCATATTTCAGCCTCGCACAGGCTTTTGTTCGGTGATACTTTGAAGCAACCTACGTGCATTATCCGGGGACAAATACTGAAAGTTCGCGCGGGAAGCACCGAAGCTACCGGATAGGTATTCCCCGTTTGATCGAAGCCTCGCAACGCTTGACGGCACTGACGTCGCTCGCGAATGCATTCGACGCGTATTGTTCACTGTCGTCGCGTCGCGTGAGTAGCTTTTATAAGCCACCCTCCGGAATGAATTTCGCGTAGCTCGGCTTTGGCTGCAAACCGCGGAATTATACTTCGCTTTCTGTGCTTTTATCGCGACTACGCTCGCAACTGGATGCTTCAGCTTTTCTCGGCTTCCTTCTCCCCGTTTTTCCTCAATAGGGTCGGTGTCGTCAAACAATACATACAAATGTATGGCGAAACGCACGAGAAATAATTTCGTAATATTCCATTTGTTAATTTGTTGAAATTTAGTTACGTGCGGATATTCAACGTTGAATATTAAAACGAATATTGCAAACGGATTGTATAGTTCTTAATGAAATTTCCGATTGTCTAAGTATTTAATTCTACTTAATTTACTTAATAATAATAACGTATAAATGTACAAAGAACGGTTTTATTAAATCAATTGATAAAAGATGGAATAATCTTTTAGATATGGCTGGTCATAAAGAGTTTCGGTGTATTCATTATACAGCTGGAATAAATTTATTGCAAACCTGTGCGCGCGGTCGTTGTTTCCTCGTGCATCGAGCAACGTCGTCCCCTTCTGATCCCTCTCGCTCGCTCCGTCAAAAGAAATACCGCGGAATAACATAAATCCCTATTATAATATTCCATATGTCAGACTTACCAGACTCGCAGGGCGGCGTTCAAGCATGCTGTAAAATATGAAAGAGCGCTCGCGGCTCACAATCGATTTATTATTAGGTCGCTCGGGGATTTACCGTCGTAACGGCGCCATAAGAGGACGCTTTTGTTCGCGGCTATCGGGTGTTCCCTTTGTATTGCTCTAAGAAATCGAGACCTTGTAGGTAGACTTTAATTATCTATTCGTATCTTTGATCCTTAATTTACAAAATGCTCTTAGGTCGTCGATCTTTTATGAGTTAAAAAGGACTACCGGGCATATACCCCTACTTACATGTATCATCAGGAAAAAGTCCACATTAGATACAAATTATCTGTAACGATAAAATATAATACTCTACATTTTACACGAATAACAAGTTTGAGAGATGTAATATTAAACTGTGTTATTTCAAAGGGAAGAGAAATTCGAAATTGATTCTCTACATCAGAGATCGTCTCACGATCTCAGGCTGTGTCGTCATATTTCGTAGCAGAAAAGCGCGCGCGATGCATCGATAAAATCCTTCGGTGCTAAAACGTTCTCCGCTTTATTCTCCCGTTCAACACTTCGTGTATTGCCTCATCGTATATTTTTAATATTTCTCACGAACGCGCTTGTTGTAATTCGATTTTTCCTATGCGTTTTCCTGCGCGCGCAAGCAAGCCGCTGCTTGACAACGTGATGTGTTTGCCCTCGAATATATTTCCGAAAAGCAGCTCGCGCCGAGAAGATAATTCCACCTCTTCCCTTCACCGCCTCTATTTGTCTCCCGTGAACTCTTTCTTCGTTTCTCTTCGCTGTGCAAACTCTGAGACAGGTGAACTCTGTCGCGCCCTATCGATTCTTCCAACTCCAGACGTGTCAAAGACGACAGACGGGATTCGCCACACGGGAGACGTAAATTTGCATGAATTGTATAGCAAAGCAGTTTCCAAAAATGAATGTAATTTTATTTACACAAATAAAAGAAAATTTCTGGAAAGATCATATGTCATACAATTAGGATATAATTAAATATATGACATATTTACCAAAAAAGCTTGCTTCGCATGTCCAGGAGATCTCGGATGCTTTATAAATTTATTAAATATATGAATGCTACCATACTTATACACATTGCAATATTTGTATAGGACAAATTGTTTCACAATTTAAAAAATAAGTTTTACACTTATTTTTATTTAAAGAATGTATACTAAAATATTATTAATCAATTTAATTATAAATCGTCAAAAATAAGAATAATGAAAAATAAGCTATAAAGTTAGGGTATCAGAAACACTCCAATAGTTACATTAAAAGACATCCTAGTAGTGTAGGGTTAATAAACCCCTTTTTAAACTAATGCATGTAATATATATATATATATATATATATTAGGTTTGAATCAAATTTAAATGATATTTTCTATTGGTTGTGTATTTACATGAACGGTCCAATAAGATTCTTATGTTTAAATGATACCTTCTCGAAGTTTTGTGAATTTTGACGTAATAATGGTAACAATGACAAAGGCATGTCGACTGTCTGGCCAACTTGGGTTAGCTCGTACTACGACTCACAGTAGTCCACTTTTTGCACGGTGCCAATTCATTTTCCCGAGCGCGGCCAGATTTTTCGCCGGCGACAGGAGCGCGCAATTAATCGGCGGCCGGAAAAGTTAATGAACAATACCCGGCGGCGCGAAAGCGGTCATTCGCGACGGTGACCGATGGTATCCATTTATTTCCGTGCTCCCATCCGGCACTCAACCCGGACGGAGTCGCTGGTCCTGGGTCGACTTCACCCGGTACCCTTCATAGCGAACGTTCTCTCCCTCTTACTGCTTGCATTATGAACGTTTGTCACATTCGGTGGCTCATATCAGTCTGCCGACGTCGCCGTCATGCCAAAATGTTCGCCGCGACGCCGGCCAGATTGCGTTATCGATTTTCGATGCTTGCTCAGCTCTCACTCTCCCTATCTCGTTCTCCTTCTTGCTCCGCATCGCTGCGGCTTGATGGAGTCAAGTGCGCACCCTCGCCAACACGCGCCGCTGATTTTTCATTTTATGTATATTAGCTACTTTCGATAACGTACATTATCAAGTAGATCATATTAACGTTAATACGTGCGTACATTTCGCTGAAACGAGCGTAAAAATTATTTTTATTAGCAATTATTTTGAAAATATCCTCTCTTCTGCAACGACTCTTTATTTAAATAACAACCCATTGCAGCTTTTCCAATTCGAACGCACGAATATGCAAGTAAGCAATTTATTTAATAATGTAATATAAATACTAATAATGAAATAATGATAATGATCGGAACCTGTACGTAGCATGATATTTCGAGCGTAAAGAACATAATTTTAAACAGAATTTATGACAAAAATTCAAGTGGAGATAGTTGGACGATAGATAGCGATACATAATGAATAAGCAAATTAATAATTTTTTTACTTTGTGCATCTCTTAAAATAAATCTACATAATTATCAGGTATGGTATATATTAGGAATTACATAATGAAATATTAATCGTCATAAAAATTTATCTCTGAATTAATTTGTGAAAATAATTTAAACTAATATTTAATTTAAAGATCGGAGAGAATTTTGTAAATTCGCTATTAATATTTCGCATACTGGTTGGATGAAAAGCGAATGCTACAAACCTCAATAGAACTAGCACACTAATTCGAAATCATCCAGATATACGTTCATGCTGCTCATTATCGTCGTTGACGAGCTATACGCTAAATAATTATCTAACAATCTCGAGCAACAATGAGTTTCGTAATTATTATCATTAACATATATTTAAACAGTATGTATGCGTTCTTCTCGACTTTCACTAATGGAGGCAATACGCATCGAATTATCGATGAAATGCGACAGTGGCGAATTATACGGTGCTACTGAAAATCCGTTTGCTGTAATTGCAGGTAGATTAGCGAGAATATTCGAGAGGGACGAGATGAAGACAGAGAAAGGACGAGGGAGTGAGAGGGGAATGACGTAGGAAGGCAATATTCGCTCGCGGTTATCAGTTCGACAAAAGCCTCTCTATCTCTCGCTTTTCCCTCCCGCCTTCCTATCCCTCTTCAGCTCTCACTCTCTGTATTCTCGTACTGTTTACAAAACCGCTCGTTCGATCTCGTAATTTAAATTCGCTTGCTGATACGGTGGAATCGAATCGTGATACTCTATCGAATCGCCATAACGACTGAAGAAATATTGCACACTTCGTTGTAACATTTCTTTTTATAACGAAGTCAACTTAAAAGCTAATACATAATCAAATGATGTTAACGATTTTTTTTTTCACTTTGCAAAAAGTCAGAAATAGTTTGTTATCAAATTTGGAGTATTTAATTGATCATTATTGGTTTGTGACGAGGAGAAAAGAGCTGTGTTGTATAAAAATTGAGTATTTTTATTACAGATTATTTTCAAGCTCAATTTCATATTCAGAATTGAAATAAACGTCACGGTCTTTTTTGAAAATCTCGCGCGTTTCCTCGATGGCGTCTAGCGGACGGAATTTTTCGACTGACTTGAAGCCGTTGCAGGGTGAAGGGGATCGGCATGTTTGGGACGTCGAAGGGAGTCAAGGGGGAAAACCGGACGGGGGAGTAACCCGGATCAATAGTTCCGTTACCGCCTCACTCAATTTGCTCTGCCTTGCTTCCACCAAATTTGTGCAAGTTCACTCGTCGATGTTCATTAACCGTGGCATATCATCTTCCTTTGTTATGGGGAGAAAATCTCTCGTTCGTTTAAAATAATTCATCGATGAGTAGCGTTGGTTTCATTTTCGTGCGCGTCTCTACGTCAACGCTGCAAAAAAAGGGGAGATTCGACCTTGACCGAGTATGAATTTCCAATTTTTATCTCTCATGAATATGATGACTAAGTACTTTTTAGATATTTCTCTCGAAATCCCGACCGTTTTAAAACGCTTAACGTTATTAAAGAAACGTTTGGTTGTTAAAAAAACGCTCGTCACCTTTGCTTCCTCGACCTCGGCGCATCTTTCTTACCTCGATCAGCCGCAAGTAATCTATCTCGCGGATGAAACGATCGTTCCTCAAACGTTACTACTCTTAAAAGCGCGTTTAATTGGCGAAATATGCACGTTATCGCTCGCTTTCGAGCTTTTCCGATCAGTTGAGAACAGATTTTCTGGTTTTCCCTTCTCAAGGATGATCTTCTATGCAATGAAGAGGTTTCGCGTTCGCGGCGGAAATAAGACGAACGCTTCTGCTTGGGAAATGAAGCTCGTTATTGTCTGCTTTCGAGTCTCGACGTTTTGCGGAATTTCTGCACCTCGCTTTCGAGACATCGTCGACAACTTGCGTTGTCACTGGCCTAATTTGTTCTCTCGCTCGGGCTTTTTCGCAAGTTCATCCGCGGAACGGCGTTCACTCGGGATCTCTCCTCTTTCAGTTCTTCGCATAGAAAACTTGGTCGGCTTCGCGGAATAACTCGTTTGTCCGGGGCAACGCTTCCAAAGCGGTGCGAAATAATTTCTTTGTTCGCCGGATGGAAGATTCACAGACATGGACGGAACGGGATCTCGATGGTTGTGGCAAATGAAATTCTCAAAACTTGGCGAGTTTACCCGTCCGTTTTTTACTTTCACTGTCGTTTCACTGGCGCGAACTTCGACAGCTTGTGCACAAATTCGTACCTGGGTTTTTGTTGAAAGAGTCCGCGATAAATATATTACTTTTGTTTCCTTTTAACAGAATTGCAAAGGATTATTTTATTATATCTGTAAATAATTATCTTTTTAAAGCATTTTATTTTAGAATATACCGCAAGCGTGTACTTTATTTCATTTACGAATCATTCAATTGTTTTGAAATACACTTTTACCTTTTACAAAGTAAAAACGTTGATCTGCATATCGGACGCTTTCAGGATTCCTGGATTCGTTTTTATTCATTAGCATCTACCGATGCAAATTCTCACCGTAACAGCGATGTATTTCTTTGGTTTACCGACAACAGACCCGTGCCGACACGTCACTTTGTTTGCTTTCCATTTATTCTCGTGAATTCGAGCTCGTGCCCGGTGACATTCATTAACTATAGAGATACATCCAGTCTCGTCGCCAAGGCGCTTCCTCATGTTTTCCCCTGAAGAAGGAAAGCAAAGGGAACATCTGTGTCAGGCGTGAGGTAACTCGCCCGTATGTAATGACGGAAAAAAGGAGATACCTACTTCGCGACAACGTAGCTAAACGAGGATGACGAAAGATACGAGATGTGATATGGCGGAACGATTTCCCATTGCCTGCAGGGGACAGTTAATATTGAACTGTATCATCTTACTCAGTTTCAGATTCACAGAGTCATAAAGTTCATAGTGTCGAAATAGGATCGGCCGTGTGCATTCCCTTTGAGAATTTAATAGCCAGTTACCGCTGTTTGCGCTCGGCGTATCTCCTTCGGATCTTCTTACAATTATAGTTTAATCCAATTCAATATTAACATATTCGCGTCGCCGACATAAATCTTTATCATTGTAGTCGTTCCTTTTTCCCACTTGGACTGTAACGTATAGATCAGGAGGTAATCACTTCATGTAATCGTGGGACGGAGCTCTTGAAATTATTATAAAATTTATATGAAATTCCGATATATAATATTAGATAAAATCGTTTATTTTACCAAATGACCGTATATATAGTGAGGAAAATTATTTGTCATCGAATAAAATTATATAAAATTAAACGAAATTATGTAATCCGTGGGACAGTATTTCCCAAAGATAGTGGTTATCCCCTCAGATTATTGTCTAGTTTTTAAATTTGAAAGGCGATTTTTCGTTCTTTCCGTGCGTTCTCGAGAAAATGGGTAATCAGGATCTCGTCTGTTAGCGAGAATTAACGGCGAACTCGCGCAAATTGAGCGTCCTCGAAAGCTGAATCTAGCAGTAGCGACACAACGACACCGTTGATCTTTGCGAACTACGGGAGAGACGCGACACAACGCCGGGGCCCTTCATTTGAAATTAAAATACCGCGGCTTTATCTCGCAGCGGATGCGAGGCGAGAACATCTCCAAACAAAGAAGCCAACGACGCGCTGTTTTCAGGGCGCCACGAGCCCTTAACCCGTGAATATTAGCATTACGAGAGGACATATTTCTTTATTTTCGCTCATACCAATAAAAAACACTGATTAAATATTCCACGTACTACGCCACTTTCAACAGAAATTACTTTAATCTCGCTAATATTTCTCTCGGATGATGTTCTTTCAGAGTAATGTCTTTTTTTGTTGGAGCGAGCTTTACAAGCATGTCATTTCGTGTATACCTATCCCCCATTCCATGCAGGCGCGAGAAATTACGGTGTTTACGAGGCGCACTGTATAGCATCATCAACTTCTAGTCTCGCGGCGATCATCCAGCACTATCGAGAAAACACTTCGCGGAGTATTCCTTGCGCGATTATCTCCGGCGGAGCGTTTCGCGAGTTTCGAGGCTCGTTTTATCGCCCCCGCTCTCGGTTTATCGCCGTGTAAACCACTGCGCTCACCCGAACGCATCGGCAACTTTTATCTCGCAGTCGCGGGCTTTCACGGCCAATAAACATATTGCTTGCCGGTAAATATACCCAATTCCAGGGACGTTCGCTGCGACCGTAAAACCGCGTCCCTGAAATCGATCTATCGGTGGTTTACACCAGCCGTTTCGCAACCTGATCGAATCACGATCGCGCGATTTATCAGGCGGCTCCTCTTCCCGGAGAAAATGCGGAGAATCTATCAAACAGGTTTTTCGAATCGCTTAAGTAAATTTTCCGTTTGTATATAAGAATCATTATTCAGGAATGAATTAATTCGTTGACAAAAACTGTTGAAGTTTAAGACTATCCAATGTTTGGAAATTATTATTTTTTTATGCAATTGAGATTACTTCAATTCAGTTATTTCATTATATTGTTGGAAATCGCACGGAAATCAGTGGCACACGGCGTGTGCCGGCAGTGCTCGACGCGCTTGTTAAAACACTAATATATTATTTATTTACATAATAAATATTGAGATTGGAGGGTTAATATTTATCATTTTAGCTACATTTTTTTTATGACATCTTTTTTACGCGAAAACGTGACTCTTTTTACCAAAAATAAAGTCGAGCGCGTGGGCGGTTTACCCAACGAAAATGTTCTATTTAACCCAGCAACTTATCCGGCTTGAATTTGCAAAATTAGGTACGAATATTCATCATAATTGTATCGCCGTTAAACTGATATCGCCATAATTATACTCCAGCGCACGCATCCTCGCTTCTCATTAATTATGTTCATTAATAACCCGAGCAGCATGGTTAGCGCGCCACGTAGATTTTTAATCCGGTAAAGCTTCCTTAAACTATAGCTAAATATTTGTTAATTGTATGCTTATAGGTATTTATTTGCCGCTTATCATAATTGGTCTTAGCTAACAATAAGCAATTTATTCTTAAAACCTCAACTCTTCCTGAATATTTTAAAAACGTTTAAACGTAGTATGGATTATTCTACTATCTATATGATACTCCTTTTTCAAAGCATTAATTTTAACTTTTTTTTAGATTGAGAATGTATGTAGGATATTATTGTACCATCTGGCAAAAACTGAAGCAATTACTCAGAATAGTGCGATCTAATTTTGTGTAATTGTCTTTATCTTGTTTGCCCGCGATTTTTCTTCTCATTTTTTTACCCCTTCCTAATCTCTTTCGTTATTATTCCTTTTTTTTTTATCGCCGCAAGATGATTTCGTTCGGAAATTGGACGCGACGGACTGCTGTTAAGTGGCCTGGCAGGAGTAGTTTCATTCCAGAACGAACCCGGTATTTGCGTTCGTGCGCGATCGTGCGAAATTTATCGCTGTCATGGCCTCAGAGCATCGCGGAACTTCTCGTACGTTTATCCGGCAATTCTCGTCGTGCGACACGTCGTTTTGGTTCGCGAGCACGTCCATAAATAGAACGGCCTGAGTTTAATTAAATTAATTTACCGATCGACGAATCTTTAGTCTGTATTCACGCTTAATGCTAAATACAGCCGTCCGATTCGAAGATAAATTTGCTTAATATGAAAATTACATTTATACACGAATAAAGTAGCTAAATATCTAGCAAGATATTACAGATTTGTATAACCTTTGTATTTTAAACTGTAACTGTAATTTCTCTATTGTAAATTTATAATAATTAAAAATAAATAAAATGTCCGCCTCTATTTTTTATGAGAAAATATTAGATATCGACATCCCCGCGATTTGTTTCAGTTTCTATGCCATTTATCGTATCGTGTTCTCGTCTGAAAAGAAAATATAATGCACGAGAGATGAAAAACTTTTCTGTTGGTAGTTACCACAAAACGCTTTGCCGTATCTACGAGATAATATACATAGTTTAATTCGGCTTACCATAGCATCAGTGAACTTTCCGCGTACATATCCCGCTAAACCGAGCGCTATTAATTACCACCGTCTCTCGAACAAAATGCACACGAGTCATACGTTCGATAACGGGGATTATCGATAGACTAATTATTAGACTATTACAGTGGAGGATTTTAAGTAGCAACTTAAATATTTAGTGTAAGAGCGAAATTTATAAGAAAATTAATAAATGCTCCTTCTTGTAAAAATTGACAAATAATGATTTAGAGAAAAAGCTTTACTTTGTGTATTATTCATAAAAAAATTATCGGTTTGACAAAATTTTTTCTAGAAAATTTGTGTTACTCCAAAAATGCCAAAAAAAAAAAAAGAACCTAGATAAAACCCGGCAAAATTTATCGTTGCGATATCGGACTTTCAATTAGCCAATTAATTAAAAAAACACTGACTGCTCTGAGGATTATTTCGAAGTGGACTATCGTTGGGAATGGGCGAAGATTAGCGATATTTCATGGAAAGCTCTATAACCCGATAACAGCTGCGATAGCAATAGCGGATTGCAAATATGTAAAGGGAGACGGAGCGAGAATGGGGGAATATACCGGCATGATTCTCGATCGGCCGGTTTATTTAATTCAATTAAAATTCTTATTAAGTTCAAACACCGTCCACGACCGTGCCATGATCAATGCAAATTGTGATTCGCGTATGCGACAGGGCCTCACACGCTCGCAATCGGACGAATGCACCGCGGCCGATTTCGGCTGTGGATTTACGGTTCGCGATCATAGACACGCACACGCACACACACTTACGGGATTATGCGTTTCCATTGCAGCGAGTTGTGATCCTGGGGAAATTCACTTTGATCCCTGAATAATTTCCCGCGATTCGTCTGACTCGGCATCTCGTTTCCCATGGGAAAACCCGGAAAATGCTGTGGGCAAGCCTGTCTGTAATAGAATAGAAGGAACTAGGGAGAATCAGATAAGTAGTCCGTAGCACCAAGGGGTATCTCGTGTAACTCAATGTTTGAATGGTGGATCATGTTCTAAGCCTGCTTTGCCTTTGTGTCGCGTTTCGGAAAACTGACTACAACGCAATTTTAGGCGCGAGCGTGATCGTGCGCGAACGTAAAGAGTGTAATTTTAAAAGCGCGTTTTTTAGAACGGTGTTACACGTCGGTCATTCGATACGCGATTGAAGGATCGGCTTTTCGTAATTGCGTTTCGGCGCGTTTGTTGACAGGAAAATCGCTAACGAGCTGGAAACAGCTGCCGAACAAAATATTCCCTGTGGGGGTCGGGAAGCGATGACGTAACGAAGTGGCGCGGCTTTTATTAACCCGTCGGGGATCCTCATTGCTCCTTTTAACGTACATGCTTGTGAATAGCTATCATGTTATTTTTTTGTATACTTCTAGAATGTCTCTTTACAAATTTTAGAAAAGAGTCTTGAAACCTTGATTAAAATATTTATATACGGTATTTACATTTTTATTTACTAAAAGCTGCCATTATTTAAGATAAAAGAAGTACTATATATAACGCATCTAGGAGAAAATTAATAAGTTTTTACGTATACGAGATGATACTGTATACAGTACGGAAGTTGAATTGCAGCAGATTTAATAACGTTCTACGATGCGACTTACGGAGTTTAGGAGCACGCTGTAACGCCCCGTATAATATAGTTGTAATTTCCCGTATCCGTTTTACGCAACGACAACGTTACATCGCGGCGCGATAATGCAGGAAACTGCGGCGAGATGTTGCTGGGACCTCGGCGAAATCCAGAGCTACGTTACAGCGTGAACGATAATGGATGTGGCGAAGGGACGTGTAAGGGTTACGTCAAGCTTCACCCCGTACTAAGTACTGACTGATTAATCCTCCTGGAATCGATCGCAGAAGCTGTTGCGAGATTCATTTCGTCACTTATATATAGACAAGTTCTCCTTCTGCATCAGTAACATTTAAACCATTGCTATTGCGATTAGGTAAATGTTTCAGTCCCACTACGATGATTCATCCATAAATCCAGAGGTTGAATCAATTAAACTAAAAAGTACGAAATTTAAAATGGAAATTTCATATTTGCGTAAAGAATGTCCCAAAAATATCTGATCGAATAATTTCACATTTTCTCTCAGTACACCCCTATATGTATAAAACAGAAAAAATATCTCATTTTTCAATGATCTTATTTTCATTTTATGTAAAATGTTAAAAAGAATTGATTGATAATACAAAAAACGCATATGTAAAGAAAAAGCATAATTGTATGTTGTTAATGTGATGGAACATATATGAAAAATAAAATTAATCAATTTTTCATTTTATATATAAAAATTTTCATTTTATATATAAATATTCAGATAAAATTACTGAAAAAATGAATATTTCACGAGATATTTAGCATTCTATATATCGAATAAAATATAAAATATCTTTACTTATTTTTTGATAACCATACCTTTATTTTATACAAAAAAAAAAGTTTGAAATATTTTTCACAAAATCATCATGTTTTTAAGACATTTCTATTTTTTCTTCTCTGAGATGTCCTGTATAGAAATATAAAGTGTATAACGCTATCTATTTATCAGGATAAAACAGAGCCCCGTCTCTCTCATATCATAACACCTAGGTACTTTACTCGAACTTAACCATAGTAATCGAGGGTTGAAACGTCCCGTTGGATTACGGCGACTTCGAAGGATAAGCCGCCGCGAGAATTTTTCTCCTACGAAACTTTCTCGTAAAGCCGTAAGTCGTTACGCGTGAGCATGTAAAAAGATCGGAAACTTATGCTACTTACCTCGTACCATCGTCGAAGACGGCTGACTCCGTGAGATGTGATTTACCGCCGGACGTTGCATGATGTTTGGACCAATGTGCTGCTCTGGTTGCATTAGTTAAAGTGTCTCAGAATTTATTGTCGGTAGAGAAACTAACTCGTTGCAAGAAGAAAATTATGTGACTTCTATTTTTGTCCATTAATTCTAATTTGAATGGTGTCTCGATACTGATTGTTCATTGCAATACAGGCTACGTTTTACAATAAGATGAGAAATAATGTACGTACTTATATATATTACTGACACTTATGTTTTGCTTCTAATTAAATGCAATACTTTTGAGTAAATATTAGCATGTACAATGTACGAATCATGAATTGTCATGAAATACTTAACAGTTTATGAAAATAATTTATTATAAGATTGATAAATTTAAATTAGAATTATATTTTATTTTTTATAATTAAAAATAGGCTCGATTTGACGAAATGTCTAATGTAATGTGCATTTGTATTAAATATACAGAACAAAAGGATAATTTTCTATTTTTATTTAAATAATATATATGCTAATACATTTTGGTTGTTTAAATATAATATCGCAACGCTATTCGCTAGAGCAAATAATATGCTATCATGCAGATATTGTTACAAGTCGATTTCTCTAAAATTATCAAACTGAAAACATTGATAGAACGATGCTTTACGTAATACATTTCCACTTCGCGTAAAGATGAGATTCTAGCTTGTAATTAACCAAGATAAAGCATCGTTAATTCCTCCTTATGGAAATCACCTTGCGGGTACGAGATTTAACCCTCTTGGGACGAATCGTGTGCTTATTATTCTGGATCTCGAGACTTCATCGTAATCGTTGAGGGCGAAATTTAAGCGCCGTTGTAAGCGGCGTTTTCGCTCGGGTAACAGCCGGCAAGGGAAACCAGTCCCGGTATACAGGTGAGGAATTTCCCCTCTGAGGACTCGTAACTAAGGCATTAGGACCTTTTTCCATGGCAGGAGGATTAACGCTGTTTAAAGCTGCAACAGCTAGAGAAAACTTCTTGAAAAGAGCTTCGAGTAAAAACTGCGTGTCTCGACGAAACAACTAAGTTTAATCCCTTCAATGTCGAGCATGTTGAGGAAAAATCTCACTGGTGATGCTGGAATTTTTCCTACATGTTATCACATAAAACAGAGCTCTATTTTACTTAAAAAAATTATCTTGATATACCACCCGTGTGAAGCTGGTTCCCCAATATTAAAAAATCGATTTTCTTCTTCTTGCATTCATTTGCTCATCGTTTGCTCACGAATGCTCAGTTGGAATTTTCGTTTGCTCACCCTTAATTCAAAAGATTTGTGAACGATGAGCAAACGAATGCATGAAGAAAAAAATCGATTTTTTAATTCGATACCAAAACTTAATTTTCTTATATCTTTTGAACTAAGGGTGAGTAAACGAAAATTCCAACTAAGCATTCGTGAGCAAACGTTGAGCAAACGAATGCATGAAGAAAAAGATCGATTTTTTAATCGATTTTAGGAGGTCATCTTCACACGGGTTGATATATCTCTGTTTAACGTTACGAAATATGTAATTTTAGCTCGATGAAGCAGAAGTTTAATGTTTATTACCTCAAAATCTATGTTTTATTATCATGAAAAGATCCGCCCTCTCTCTCCTTTCCTCCTCTATACTGTCTCTGTCATTCAACTTACAGTAATTCGTTAATTCGTAATTGTCTTTGAAGTTGTCAGGTCGGAAAGAGAATCGATATTATCTCTGTGATAAAAAAGATGCTTGAGCTTTTGGTGCTCCGGAAGGGAGATCGTGGAAGAGAAGATTCTATAGTAAAGCTGAAGATGGGGATAGGGTTTCTCTTCCACTTAAATCTTCAGCCGTAGAACAAAACTCACAGATTCCTAAAGATCTCCTCGTCGAGTTTGACCCGGCCTCGAAACTTTGTTCGCGCTCGACGACTGGTAAGCGGGCTTTCCAGCTGAAGAAGCAAGTCTCCGAGTGTGCTGAATTCACCACCGAAGAGCCTCTGCTTTGCCGCGCGAGAAAAAGCATGGATCGCGATACTTTCCCGTCGTACGATGAAGAGAAAAATATATCTATGAAGATTACGTGGCGCTCTAATGCCCAGGAGAGATGCAAGGATCATGAGGCGGATACGAAGGAAGGTACGTTCTTCGTATCTTCCTTGAATGCTAGGAGAATCTTAAGAAAAAGGTATCCTCTCAAAATTATCGTCTTTTTACATCCTTTTGCGGACAGCCTACGTATCTCAGGAGCATCGAAAGAAGGATTTGTGCCATAATCGAGAAAAGAGGATAATTCGTCTCCAAGAGGATGAAGTTACGATCGTAAGGGAAGAGGAATGAAAGATGGAAGACATTACGTTTCTATCGTAGTCTCTGAAGAGAACGTCGATAGATTGTAATTTTATTGCCAAAGTTACATCGACGGTGGCCCCAAAGTTCACTTCAGCAAACATAAAGGAAGCGGAATACAACACAATTGGAAACTGTCTGCTGTCACTGATCTCGAGTACCTCCTTACACCCATTTCCTCTCGATCAGTTCTTTGAAAGAAAGAAAAAAGAAAAGAGATTGAACGTAAATGCCGGTTAACTTTTGCGCCGCGGCGTTTAATGGTTTGTGCTTCGCATTTAAATGCAATTTTTAGTGCTGTTTTTTTCAGCTTATCAAAGACATAAATTGTTATTTCTGCTTGAAAGTATTGCTCACGAAAGAGAATATCAAGCGTTGCATTATTTGTTTAATAGAGAATCTTGATTGTTTGAAAAAGAGATCGGAAATAAGATATAAAAATAATAAAGATGTTCTTTCAAAGTTAAATAACAGTTTGTTTGGTACAGAGAAAGAATACGAGAATATCTGCAAAATTACTTGTTTTCTAAAGTTCCATTTCTTGTTTCTAATGATCTTTATTTATTTTATTCTAAATTGTATTGTATGTGTTTATTAATACATATACATGTTAGTGATATGTAAACGAATTAGGTAATCAAACATAGTTGCTAAAAATGCAATCGTCGTTGTTCAATTCTCCCAAGATTCTCTTTTCCGACCGCTTTTCAGAACTTTTGGCAAAGGAAAAACATTTCTCACGAACACGAAGTTTCTAGCAAGCATCGTGCGTAACGCACTTTACGTGATGCGAGTGCTGTGAATAACGTTCTTGCGCGGCCGGCAAGAATTTTCTGAGCAGAACGGCACGTCGAAGGTTTCACATTTCCATGGCGAGTTCTGAGCAGTACTGTGAAACCAGTAATTTCATTATCGAACTTCTCGCCTCTCTTTTACGCCGAAGTTTCTGGATCTCTGTAAGCTACGTAAAGACGAAGTAACGCAGATTGAAAGCTACCCCTGCTGTAAGCGAGCAGAATTTATCGACCGTTAAATAATAGAGAGTGTTAATTTTTGAATGTACCCGAAAAGTACTGTAAATGAATTAAAATGAGAGATATTAAATAGTTAATGCATATTCACGCAATAATAATTAATAATGCCTTCATTTTAATATACATATATTTTTATTTATTATACCTCTTTGTGAAAAAAAATGTTGATATTAAATTCTTCTTGGACATGTAAGCTATTTTGTGTCCAACTTGAAATGCATAGTATTAAACGCGTATAATTATCAATTAATTCTTAAACAAGATGCGCATAATTTTTCCCCTCTTTTTCCTTTCCGACCTATCCTCTCCAGCTGGAATCAAATTTTTTTCTCTCTCCGCGTAAGCCGACACCTCATTAACATACTTACAGTACTGCGTTAATTATGACTTTGTATTTACGAAAGTACATGTACTCATGGAAACCAACACTGTGTTTTTGCGTGCGGTCCACAAGTCGTAAATCATGCAAACGATATTTCTGCATGAATTACAACGTTTCTCCAAATATTGAGAATACAAAAGATGTAACAAAAAATACATTATAATAAATTAATTATAACAAACGAATATTTTTCTTTATAATTATGTTTGTTTCTAGCAATACTATCCAATGTTTTTTCTATCCAATTCTTGTTCTCTATTTAATTGTATATTATTTAATTAAAATATATTTTTTGTACTTTTTTTTTTGTAGAAATTTTGATACCCTTTTCTAGAAAAAATTCCTTAAGTAATAAAATCTTCAAGTAATTCAAAAATAAAAATGTTTTCCATATAACGTATAAAATTTAAAACATTATATTAAAATTGAATCAATTAATTTAGGGAAAGAAAAAGAGAGGGACAGAGATAGAGAGACGTTTTGTTGACGAAGTATTGAATAATATATCATTATCATAATACAATATATGTATACAGAGTGTACAAGTTTGTTAAAATTACATGTTCGGCAGAGTAAATAGTAGAGTACATCGATGAAAACAATTACGGATAATTTATATATTATATATTATCCTTATCCGGTGTCGACATAATAAATGGTGACAAGCGGATGATATATTATAACTATCTAAATATAATCATTGACTTACCTATTGCCGCATATTGGAATATATAATAATAAGCAAATATACACAACCTTTTATTCTGACGCAAAATATATGAACGCTTTTAAATTATCGTCACTATTTTCATTCAGTAATTTGACATTCCAATTTGAAATTGATGTATGTATCTCCAACAAACATATAAATTAATGTCATCTTGATAAAGGATAAAATTTTATTTTTGCTTAAAAAGCTGTAGAAGAAAAAATAACGGTGTTTCTTGGACATTCTGTATAAAACAGTTTTGAATACACAATATGGTTGTCTCCCGAAATTCTGAGGCAGTACGTCGGTTTCTGGCTTGATGGATAGCACCGTAAACACAAGCGAATTTTGCCGACGACATTTATAATTTATGTGAGTAGAAAATAGGGTGTCTAAGTCATTTAATACTTAACGAGAAGTACTCTGCATAATTTGATATGAACGAATATCATTAAGAAAGTATATAATTATGAAAAATATTAAGGCAAAATATTTGTTATTGAATTTCAAATATATTATTTAAAAAAAAAATAATTTTAGGAAACGTCTACCTTAATTATTTCACAAGATATTGCATGAAGAGACATGTACCTAAGTATGAACGTAATAATGTACAAATAAATATGTATAGAAAAATAACAAATTTTTAAGAAATTTTATTTCAGAAACTGCAAATATATATATAACCGCGGAATATTAAAGTAACTCGTTTGTTTGCAAAGTAAACGTTCGTGTTTGTTCGACATTGAAACTAATGCAGCAGTATTATAACATATTTGTGCAATCGAAGTCAATATAATAACTTTTACCTGCAAGCGATGGCAAAATACTTGGATAGAGAAACGAAAATAATTTAAATCACAAATTTGTTACTCTGACCAAAATAATCATTCAGAGGTAAAACAAAATGAGAAACAAAGAATGAACTATTTATTATTATGTACGCTGAAACAATCATCGATAAAACAGGTACAGCTAAACAAAATAAACATAAAAGTGATAAAGATAATAGGTACATCTACATATGTAACTTTTGAGATATAAATTTTAATATAAATTTTAGTTAAATCACATTTAGTTAAAACTAAGATACTGATCAATATTGAATAAATTAATGGAAGCCAATTATATCAGAATGGCAAATAAAAAGAATGAAGAGAGAATAAAAAAGCAAAAAAGGTTGAAAGACGATGAATAGGGAGAATTGTGGATGTTGTCTTTTTTGCGAGTGTTGCCTCGATTACGCGTGAATTTTCGGCTCCATCGTTGCACAATTTATGCGGACATGCGTGCAGCAGGTCGGTGAATTCCAGGTGAGAGATTTCAAAAAACAGTTAGCTGTGTGCTTTCACATATGTTCATATAAATGTGTCACTCGTAGAGGTGATTCATTCATATTTATCTCTAATTATATAGTGCAGAAAGAATAAGCCTCAAAAATCTCTCATATATAGAAATTATAATTTGATAAAATTTATGCAAAATAAAAAGTATTAAAATAAAGCAATTTATTATAAAACTTTTAAATAAAGTTTTATTTAAAAAAATACAGTAATCAATACAAAAGTCAAATTGATAAAATAAATCGCGATCTTTCAGATCTCAATTTTTATCCTTTATCTTTTATAATTTGAATTGCTAGCATAATATTTTGCATAAAGATCATTAAGATACAAATTATCTCTCATTATAGCGATATAAATCGATTCGCTTGCAAGCTTGCATGGGGGTACATGTATGCGATGTGCGCACGGAATGAAAACCTGTGATGTTTAAGCGAAACTAATATTAGAGCGATTGCAGCCGCGTAGTTAATAGAAACGTCGGTTTCATCCCCAGGATAATGAAGCACAGCTAGAACGAAGCGCCAACAGTATAGCATCGATTGCATCATCGGGTTCGAACGAGAAATTGCCATCGCGTATTCACTCATTTCGTCCTCGAATATCGTTTTAAAATGGTAGCGTCTTGAGCAACGTAAATGTGTTCAAGGTGAAACTCATTGTATTCGGAGAATATTAAAAAAAAAATCTATTATTGAATAGAGAGCTATGATATTAAACTGAATCTATGAAGCGGATATGAGATAAAAAAATATGTGCGATAAAAAAGTTATAAGTGAAAATAATTCAAATAATAAATGACAATTTCTAACATGTGTATATAATTATCCAACCCGATATTATTTGTTTGAGAAAAGGTCATTTTACTTACAGAGAATTAAAAAAATTATATCAGAGTTGATGTGAGTCGTCTCGAATATCGCGTGCCTCTGAAATAGGATTCGCAGAGAATTTTGCCAAACTGGAAAGACGGACATTGAATGCCGAAACGTCGATAGCTTTCAGCGACGTGACGTCGCCCGAACGAATCAACGAATTCTGATTTCTCGTCCAAATTATACTAGAGGATGCAATCAAAATCGGCGATCGTAACCCCCGGAGGCTTCTTCATTATTCGCGGACATTGAAGCCGGGGAAGCGGCCCTCTCCGTTCATGTTGGCATTGTTTGCGCAACAATCACGCTAACCGAATTATCCTGATCACATCGGGTGCGCGTTCAAACACGCGCCACCTCTTCGACCCTTTCCCACCTGCCATTTCCCCCTTTTCGCTTACCTCATCTGTAATTGATTGGGTTTTATTTGCACGATCCATTGCTGATACCGATAAAAAATGAGGATCAAGACATGCTTGACCTCTTTTCGTCTTCCATTCGAGAACACTTTCAAAAGAGTGCTTCAGTTCGCTTTTGACCACAAGGAGTGACCATAAGGATGTATTTATTTTGCCGATGTTAAGTGCTAGAAATTAATTCAAATGAAAGTAAGCGAAAAAATTTCTTTTATTTTTATCCTCTTAATTATTAATTCATTTTTTAAGTTCTTAAGGATGTTCCGATTTCCAAATACCGATTCATTTTGTGATAAATTAATTTTTCGAACAAGGCTATCTTAAACCGATCTCTTTGTAAAGAATTACTTTTTTTTTAAACAAAGAGAATTATTTTGCAGCGATTTTTTTATAAAAAATTAATTTTTAATGAATCTCGGTCTGGAGATCGCACATTTTTACAATCCTCTTCGGTTGATATTGAATTTCCGAATTTTAAAATCTTCTAATCTTCTCGTTTCTTTAGACATGAAATCTGGTCGGAAGAAATTAATGAGAATCGTAAGAAATGGAGTCACAAGAATCAAGTTTCATAGAAATAAATGCCAAAACAAACGATTCGACAAAATCTTACAAGCGTTGAATTATTTTTGCACTCATACGACTATTCATGGTCTTCGTCACATTGTTAATCCTGAATTACATATAATCGAGCGATTTCTGTGGCTTATTGTATTTGTAATATCTTCCACAATCGCCAGTAACGTGATTTATTCACTTGCACTTAGATTCCAGGTAATAAAAGTTTAAGATATTATATATTGTATATAATCTGTCATATATGTGTACATATATAGATATATACATATTCGGACTATTATATTTTGGTTCCAAGAAATTTTTGTGATATATATAAAAATCAATAATATAAAAACAATTTTGAACAGGCTTTAAAGCATCAATATGTACATTTATTTAGGACGCACCGACGTCGATTGACATCGAATCAATGCATTATGAGACTTCACATCTATCCTTCCCGAGCGTAACCCTTTGTCCGAATGACCGCGTTGATTGGAATCGGATCCTTGAAGTCGAATCAAAATTTTTCCCTAATGGCAAGGATAAGGCAAGTCTCGAAACTTTTCGAAAAATATTGAGCAAGCTTTCCATGATGAGCTTTGGGGATTTCGACCAACTAAATTTTCTAAAGAATCAGAGTGTTCATAGTCTCGCGGGTAAGATACTTATTTCTTTCTAAACTTTTCCATGCGAGTGTGATCGAATTATACTAGTTCTTTTAATTTTTAGTTAGAGACAAGATGTTGGTGTCTTGTGAAACGTCAGTAATTAATATATAAATTTTGATAACATATTGTTTAAATTAATTCATCTGAAATGTTTTAAGTGCATGTATATTTTATATTAAATGCGTTTGCACTTCTTTCATTAAAGTTGAAAAGTTAATAATTATTATTGAACAGGTATCAACATAACTCAAGTATTACTTGAGGTAATGCCGCGCTGCGATCAATTGCTGTCCTCTTGCTGGTGGCGTAACGCCAATCGTAATTGCTGCGAGATCTTCCAGGTGCAGAAAACCGAATACGGTTTCTGTTATTCGTTCAATTCCGAAGTAGCACAAACACCTCCAGCAGACCCTACGGAATCGCGACCACGAAGAGCATCTGGCTACGGTGATTGGAGCGGCATCAGGGTTACGATTCATCTAAGAAGCGTAATGAGGCCACCAGATTCTGGTAAAAGTAATGCCAATATACAATATTTTACGTTAGCAAGGCTACTTAATGACCTATACGACCTATATAAACCATACGCTATCGCGTACATATAGAGATGAAGCAAGAAGATGCTTCGCTAATACTCGTTTCACAAAAAAATATCATCTTGAATAAATGATTTCGAAAGTTTGGAATTGCAATGACCGAATATGCTGATTTACCTTCCAGTCACACTGCTGGTTATTGCCTTCACTTCGTGTTTGAAAGATTCAAAGCTTGATCAGTGCGAATTGAACAGCTTCATAGCTTTGCTAGACTTGTCTGAAAGTAGAAATGCTTCCAATACAATAACGCGTCTATAATAAATAAAACAAATATATATATATATATATCTACATATTCATTTTATATTATTGTACATATATACAAGATGTTTAAAAATCTTGGTACAAATGGAAAGGAGATGAGTTCTCATGTAGAAATAAATGGAAAATATAAAATTGTTTCGTATCAAACTCTGTTTTTGAGAAAATCAAATTTGAACATTGTCTCCATTTAAGAGATAATATCATACAAACGTTCGAAAAAGTGAAGAATTTGAACACATTATCATCGGTTCACGCGTCTTTAATTCTCCGAGTAAAATATCGTCATCTGCGACACATGAAGATTGATATTTTCAACAATTTTTCAATTCAACGCAAAATAATACTTCGAGACTTATTGCATTATTTAAAAGTATACCAAATTCAAACTGACATAGAAACAGCAGTGAATAGTCAGATTAAGTAAACCAAGTAGATTGTTTGACCGTGCAACCTCCACAATGCGCAACGGGTTCGCTGCGATATAATCAAGCGAATTGTTTTGCCTAAAGTCATTGTTCTAAACACGTAGGACATCAATTACGTTAAGATCATTGTGTTCTTAATGTTCGTTGCCGGGATATATTAAGTTGAATGATAATCGTGTTAACCGTTTAATTTTTGGCGCTTTATTTAAGTAAAATTTACATACGACTAATTTTCTTATTTAAAAAAAAATGATAAGTGGTTTTTAAAGAGAAAATTTATACCTTTTTATTGGTATTCAAACAAACTTAAAGAATACCGAGCATTATTTCGTTTTTTGTGAACGATTAAAATCAAAAATCACTATTTTTGCTTCAATGTTAAGTCAATGTTGAATAATTCGGTGAAAAAAATGTAATGTATTTATAATGCTTAATAAATCACAAATTAAAGATAAAGATTCATTCTTTTGTAAGTCATAAATTGCTTCTGTGTGATTTTGAATTTACGTCATGGAACTTTGCAAATTTCATAAAGTAATTTTGAGATTTAACTGATCTCCATTTGTATCCGTATAATTCTACAAAAAATTGATCAGACCATTATCTAAACTATCGATCTGAAAAGTAGAGACTTTAAGCTTTAAAATGCTTTTCGGATAATTTTATTATGATAATTTTTGACGGAGTTACATTCTCTAGAAATTCTATTTTTGGAGAATAGAATAGATGATTCTTTAATTTTTTTGGATAATTTTTTTATATTCATAATTATATCCTGGTTTAGCATTTTTACGCAAATTGTATGCATAATTTCAGTTTAGATTATCATGTATTGTTTGTTATTGCATTATTTGGACAAAGGGACATAAACGCATTATCTGAATAAACATTTAGCATAAATCCAAACTAGAGCCAGGGAGAGAGAGGAACCGTATAATGGCAAACAGGATGTAAACTCGGCTAAACTGACGGATTAATAACTAATATTATTTCTGTCGAGATCCGTTAAATGACGAAGTATACACCAACGACATATCGTTACTAATCCATCGTTATGCAAACGCGTCGCAGAGTCTCGCAAATATGATTTTAATATCCTCGCGAAAGCCTCCGACCACTAGGATGCATTTTGAATAGGATGCGACTTCCATTCTGCCATAATGTCGCTCCTTTATTACCCATGCGAAATGGAAAGGGATTTATCGTAAACTGCAAAATCGATATATCGGCGCCGTATTGCACGAGGCAGTTATTGAAATGTCGCCTTCAAAGAACTTCACGGTCCCTGTACTGGTTCTAAGCTGCTTTTACCGGATCTATCCAGTTCGGATTGATAAAAAAAAAAAAAAGAATTTTTATATAAAAGGTTAAAAATTGTATCTCTTTGAATATCATTAATTTTAATGTCTCAATAATAAATTGTTACATAGAGGAGGTTGATGGCATCGTGGTGATAATAAACGAGCCCCATGTCTGGCCCAACAGTGGTACTATGATACCATCGGGTTCGCGGGTCAGCATGTCTTTAGAATGTATTTCTGGATACGCTACTCAGCGAGTTCTCGAACTGGACAAGGATAAACAACCGTGCCAATACGATGAAAACGGCGTGTACCATCAGGAAACCTGCTTATCGCTTTGCAAACGTTACTGGGTTGCAAAGTATTGTGGTTGCAACCCGTCTTTCTATTTCCCCGCAAGTATGATTTCCTGCAATTAGCAAAATGACGTACTACAATAACTTCATTAACGTTTCGTTTATGTTTCAGCCAACCGTTTTCGTGACTGCACCATCGAGGATTTCATTTGTCTGATCACTTATAATGGTGAGCAAGCTTTCATTGGAAATTTCATTTGCATTAATATATATTTCGTGAATATATTTTAAATGTAATTGACCGAAATGAATATGATTTACTTTTGTGAAACGCTGAATGGCGACGCAAGATGTGTTCAACGACTACATTGTTCACTTTGGCGACGACTACCCACACGACATTCCTAGCATGATTTGCAACTGCTTGCCGGAATGCGACTACTATATCTACAGTACTCAGTTTTCTAACGTGCCATTACATAACATGAATGACATTATACTGGACGTACATTACATAGGGCAAACTAGTTTTCGCTATAAAACGGACATAGTTATCTCACAAATGGACCTCCTCGGTAAGTTCTCTGCATTTTTAAAACAATGTATGTTATGTACGTCATATTTCTTTCTCTCTTTATCTCACTGAAATCTCTCGCTTAGTAAAAACAAAAAAAGAGACGATAAATACATTCTTTGTTTAATTCATTGTTTATCGAAATTATAATTTATATTTATTTATATGCGTAAAGTTATACTTACAATTAGATTAGAATTTTATTCCGGAAAAATTAATAGTATATTATTAATATCGTAATTAATAAAGTCCCAAGTAGAATTTGAGAAATTTATAGAAACGAGATGAGGGAGACCGGAAATGGAAAAACGTAAAATGCCATTTTATTCAAATTCACTTTTGAGGTTTGCGGAGAACTTTAATTTGCGGTGCCTTAATTATTTCCCTATCTCTATTAGCCGTTCCGCGGTGGTTTCCCAGTGTATAATGAGTCCCGCGAGATACTAAGTTACGAATTCATATAGTACTCTCATGCCTTTTGCTCAAAATGTTTACGTGGCGGTTATCTTGGATATTATTCGTGATCATATCATAAGAAAATAAAATATCTAGCCACACAGTTGCATGCAGTGTATAAAATTGTGCCTAGATCATAGATTAACACTGGCCGCTTCCTGAAAATTAATGTTAACATGCAAATCACGCTTAGAGCAACCCGATTTCGATTTCGCTCAAGTTTCCATTACCCATCGACATGTTCCATCAGTGTCGTCGAATATTTTGTCACGATCATCATATTAATAACTTGAATAATTTGCATACTTAATTCGTTACAGTATCTTTCGGCGGTATAATCGGCTTGTTCCTGGGTGGCTCACTGCTCAGTGTTATCGAGCTAGTTTATTATCTGGTGAGTGCGATGTTTTCATCTCTACGATCGCGACTGAATACCGAAGAGCCGAGGAACCGATCAAACGTGACGCACGTCCATACGAGAGTGCTGCCCATCCTGGATTACAATCCTCTAAAACCGCGAGCGAGGAAAATACCGGTTTTCACGAATTACGGCCTTGCAGAATTGAATTTGAACAGATATTGAGTTACCGTGAAGTCTTTCAATGGCCGAGCCGCTTGGAGAGTTTGTATCAGCCGAGCCACCGCGAAATTTGAGAAGGTAAAATAAGAGAAGTTTATCTATACTCCCTCTGAATCGATATTTATATGTCGAAATGTGGACAGACGTTTGCGTGTGCAAACGCGTATATTCCGTTGGTAGAATTCTATACTCTCCAAAGTCGAGAGAGAAATAAAATTTTTTAAAACGAATTAGATATTTTCATACTAAATCGCCTGCGTGAATCAAGAGTGAAGAGTATAACTGTTTGTTGGATGCTCAACGGATTCTATCTCGTTTTTCATAGACATGTTGGTTATTGTGTTTTACCGTGAGGCTGTCCCTATAAATCAGAAAGTAGCTGCGATATTGATCGGATTTGACAAGGAAATCGAGAATGCCTTGTTCACGTGAAATCTGGTATCTATCTTCTAGAATCCATGTTCATATGTGTGTATATGTGTACATGTATGAGAGAAAGGGAAAAAGAGAGAGAGAGAGAGAGAGAGGGGAGGGGATGGAGGAGAAGGAGAGAGAGAGAGAGCAACTCGTATTTTATTCAACGTTATATATGATACGTACCTTCCATCTTGCCACTTTGCGGCCGCGTAATGCTTGACTTCAATAATATACGCTATACATTTTGCATGCATCTCAAGCGACTTCCTTGGCTTTTTTGAAATGGACTAGCGAGTCGAACAACTGTGCAACGACTACGTATATTTACTCGTTATTCGAGAAAAATATCATTAATAATATTAACGAGAAAGTATACAATGAACAGAGAAAAGTAAAAGAAGAAAATATATAATAAAAAAATTGTTGAATTCAAAGAGTGTTTGTGATAAATTAATTAAATTTTAAAAAATTAATGGTCGCGGAATTTATATTTTTATTAAGATTGCCTGATTTAAGCAGAAACGGGAAATGTAGATTTAATCTGATAATGAATTATTTAGGTACGTTATATTTCTCTACCACAAACACTCGATTAGAGGACTGCTAATAAGTAAGTTAATATATAAAGTGAATGTGTAAATTTTAGTTAGCATATTTTATTTCTAATTAAAAAATGATAAAAACAGAAAAATAAATTAATTTTTGCTTAGTATTTTCTTATAATACTTAGCTTTATGTTTCAAACTTTATGTTTTCTTCCTTTTTATAAAATAAACTCTTCCTTTATTCCTATATTTTATAAAATACAACTTTATGTATTTAATTATTTGAAAAAACTGAGTTTGGTTCAAATTATTTATTTAATTAAAATTATATTACAATTTATTATTTATAATTAATTCTGAAACGTGAGATGTATTGTATAAATATATTCTTGAAATTTTGTATATTATTCAGTTATTAGATCGCTGTGAAATATTATATAATGTTCTATTATGTAAAATTAAATTTTTTTCTAGAATTCTTACGCATGTCAAAATACCACGATATTATCGTATATTATGTAATTATTATTATTATATGTACTATATGTAGATATGTTATGTATATATTATCATGTGTTGATAATTATTATAGAAATATGAATCAATTAAGCATTTAATTATACTTTGAAATATCGAATATCATATCAATATTAGGTATTAAATTATACTTTGCAATTAAATATTATTTTATATATTAGTACAACTGGTGATAAAAATATGAACAAAATTTATGCACTATAAAAAAGAGAATATAAAATAAATATGTAATCACATTTAAAAAGTAACAATTTTACATTGAAAAATAAATTCTAAATTAACTTTAAAACTAAAATTAAGATAAAAATGTCCTGATACACACAAAAAGTGCTAAGGTTGCAATCCTATGTATGCTTTAGTAATCGTCATTTCACACCGTAAAGTGCTTGTGTCGACAAAACGCAGCCACAATCGTACAATTCGCAGAATTTTAGATGATCGTTGAAATGTATGAATAACGGGAATAAATCGCACAGATGGTCGTATATTCGGTGCACTCGGTAAATTGCCGGCCGCAGTTCACACCATTTGTGAGAGACGTACGCAAATAATGCATAAAGATCCGAGCATTGTCTTGCAACTTTAACGCCCGTGATACTATATCGTTATCGATATATTACATAATGACATTATTATAATACATAAGTATATGTATTTTCGCAACTATATTTCATACCTACTTAGGAAGAAAAGAAGTCGGGAAGTTTTACGGAAAATAATAGCAGGTTCGTTGTTACTAAGGACGCAGTTATATTTCGCGGCATAGCGATTTTTCAAGCTACGATGGACTGGGATTTTTCCTTTTAGACAACGCCTCGTTTTCACGCTATTGAAAATAACTGGCGCACTTAAAGCAGCAGATAAGACACGCGCCTCCCATTTTTCTATTTTCCAACGCGACACGCGGGAAATGCTTTAAAGCGTACGTGGTTGAGCCGGAAGTAAATGTACCAGCTGTCTGGCCAGGCTCCATTTGGCCATTTATTATTTATGAGAAGGATAGTGAAGAGAGGAATGGGG
>NW_017279009.1:1608761-1782382 GCF_001594065.2 Cyphomyrmex costatus | reverse complement strand
GGGGGCGAGAAGTTGTACCGGCCGTCCGACCAACAACATCAACCATCCGGAAAAAAAATCCCTTTCTCGCGCTTATCTCTTTTTAGGAACGCCATCCACTGAGATTCATCCACCGTGAAAGGGAGATACTTGACGGGAGGATATGTCTCTTTTTTTCTCCTTTTTTTCTACTACGTTTTAAAAGCATCCGTCAGATTGAGCCAACATAACCTATTACAGGCTGCACTGCTACACAGATGCAATATTATATGTACATAGTCAATTGATATGGTCCAACTCTTTTTCGAAAGCACAATTACATTATGGTACGTGTATATAGGTCTACTAAATAAAGAGACTGAAATTCGCAAACGGTCATTTTAACCACTTTTGTTTTTCTACTGGTAAAACTCCTGCGGATATTACTCACTGAATCTGATTCGGGCAGACCAAAGATCTACGGTTGAACAGAAACACATAGAAAAACGAAGTAACTGAGAGAGAAAAGGGAAAGCTTTGGAAGTGCGAGTAAGGAGGCGGCGCGGCGATTGCTGGTAGCGGGACGGAGCACTACTGTTCGAAGTACGGCGAAGTGGGAAAAGGCTGAAGAGACGAAAGGGAAAAAGAAGAAAAAGAAATGGAGAAGAAAGAGGAAGCAGAAAAACCGATCGTTGTCAGGGAAACGAAGGAAATCTGCATTTTGTCAAACTGTCGCTTGAAAGTTCGCGGGCGCGTCCGGAGCACGGAGGGTGAAAGGTGAGGGTGGGAGGACCGAGCAAGAGAGAATAGGGTGGCAAGGGATCGTCGAGTGGCGGGAATGGAAAAAGGACGAACAACCTGGTGCGGCCTGGCCCCGAAGAAGGAAGCGGCGAAGTTTCGAGTAACTCTCTGGCGTGCTGTTATCTAAACCCTTCACGTAGGCGTCTCGAGTGGATCGAGGTCGAAGGCTGCTCCTTGCCGGGAATATCGGCGCATTACTTTTGATAGGAATCCCGCAGGTAACTTGCCCCCGTCTAATTGACAGCAAAGCATTGTCTTGATCCTGCCGTGAATATAAGAATCGAAAAAGTATCGAGATAAGATGTGTATAAATTGCGTGCCTTTTTGATGGAAGAATGTATTGATCACAAAAGGAAATGACATTAAGGTCATACTGATTTATACACCGCGATTAACTTTTCTCAATAATCCAGAGCAATGTAATGATTATTGAATTTGATATTTGTATATATGATTTCATATATGTCAATATCATTTAAAATAATTCTGGAATTAATATAACTATCATGTATAGCAATATATAAATTACAATTAATTATACTACATTAATGATTTTATTTAACAATAATTATAATAATGATTATACGACATCAATAATGTAATGCAGGACACAATTTTTATATTATATATATTATATATAAATCAACTAAACTGTATGTGTGAAGTAATCACATTTAGCATCAAATACGCCACGAAGGCACAAAGCAAAATCTTTTTTTCCAAATGAGCATCCTATCGGTATTATTCGCGACATCGCCCCCTAGAAGAATGAGCTCATTACGATAAATGCGACGTCGATGACTATTAAGGAAGACAGGCACTTTCAGCCGTGTCTGCTCTTCGGCTCCGATAAATTAAATCTTTCCTTCGATCTGCGTACGCTCTTTCTTTGTCCTTTCACTTCGGGAAAGGGATTGTATGACTCTGATGGTGACGATGGGGAAGAGGCATCGTTTGCTTGGCTGCGTTCTTGGTAATCTTGAAATAGAGTATAGCAGAACGAGCATTGGTCCCTTGCCAAGCGACTTTAAACTTCCTTCCTCTCCGAGAATTGGAAATGTCTTTGTCGAGGCGCATCGTAAGGATTATAGTAACGGAAAGCAGAAAGAGGAGCACTCGTAAAAAATTCGAAACATAGCGCATCAATATCAAATGCGCGAGAAGTACGTAAAGTGTAAAATTTTGCGATTCAAGCCAATCAATGCTTCAAGACTCAAGACTTTCTCGTCCCAGAGAAAAAATTTGATTCGATATTATGAAAAATCTTGCAGGAAAAAATGATACAAAATAAAAATGATCGAGTTCATATTATTGCGAGATTGTGACGTATACTTTAAGTTAAATATAAACGCGTATCTCTCAAATCTGTCTGAAAAATTCTAGAATAGTCGAAGCTATCATCGCGCTTGAGAGTCGATATTACGGACATACGTGTCATTCTCAACAGAAACGACGAGACACTTTACGAAACTCTCACGTCTCTCTCTCTCTCTCTCTCTCTCTCTCTCTCTCTCTCTCTCTCTCTCGCTCGCTCACTCGATCTTTCGAATGCGTTTTCTCGAAAATGGAAATATGGCCTTCGAGCGTCGTCGTCGGCTTTAGAGCTGGCGCGTCGCAGTTAAATCTTCCTGAAACGCAATACCTTCTTTCCGTACGCAAGACACACGGTCTCGCTGGATCAAGCGGCGTGCATTGCGAGCACAGCTGCGCACGCTCTTGCTGAGAGTTCGCGAGCGCGAGATGCATAACTCTCAATTTGCCCGTCGGCAGACCCGATATTACTTCCCTCGTATTCGATACACAGGGTGTTTCGCTATACAATGTTTTCAAGAATACTATTGTCAATGTCATTTGTGAAGCTTCTATATAAGCGGAAAGAAATTCTTCCGAAAATTTCCTACGCGAGAAATTATTCGAATTCCTTCATGATTATTAGTAAGTTATATGCTTTTCCAGTTGTATGTGTTATATAATTATTAATTATTAATAACGCAAGCTAATACAGTGTAATGTAAATAATAATAATAATCGTTGTAATATAATTGTACATTGATATTATTACTTCGACCTAGAAAGAATATTCCGTTGTGGGACACCTTGTATAGTTCAACCCGCTCTTAGATATGGGAAGACTATACCCTCGAAAGTGGGTGATACTTCAGTGGAATGGCTTGCCACGTCGTCGCTAGGCTCGTCGATATTCCGAATAGTTTTCCGCCGGGAAACGCGTTCGCCCATTTTTCCTGAAGCGCGCAGAAAGCTGGAGCGACACGCGGATGCTTAGCCCTGAGCTGCCATCGACAAGTGCATTCTTCGCGATCGCGTCCTCTAACGAGTAGGTTTCGTAAGACACAATAGAAACATGATGGCACAACATATCGACATCTAGTAAAACACGATTGTATGGTGGTTTCTAAAGAACAACAATGTTTCTGATTAATAATAATACATGTAATAATAATAAGAAGAAGATTTCTAAATGATGTGTCGACGAATTTTCGATTTTTCCTTAAAAGAAATTTAGTTAGGTAGTTTGTTTTTTTAATAACTTTTCAATTTTTTCGTTCTTGAATATCATAATAACAAGAGTTGATTGAAATAATTGTGTTACTTTCGAAATTCAACCATTGCTACTAAATTAGTTATGACCTTTGTGATGTGTCGGCATGTAACACAATGCCGTCCACTTTCCCCGAGATTTTCAGCATCAGACTTCAAGAAAGGTTACTTTGCACTCAGGAACATCTTATTGTTTGGATCTTATTCGAGGATTCTGCCACGAACTGTAAGAATACTTCACATGAAAGTCCTCGACATCTGAACTTAGAAATTTCCTAGCCTTTAATTCCTAAATCAATATAATGCAGCATATAATATACAGACCTATTTTGATTTTTTTTTTTTAAATATCAAAGTATTGTAATATTATAAAGGTATAATTCATACATATATTGATTTGTTTAATATTTTACTAATAACAATATTGAGAATGCTACAGTATTAAAAAATTTATGTGCATATAAATGTCTATCTTTCTTCGCAATCTACGATATATAACGTGTCGTCCCGTGTAAAATTACGAAACTTTGAGATATGGCGCAAGCAACGACGTAGAAAATTCAATCAGTTCAATCGTGTCAATTTTGTGGGCAAATCGTGCATTTTGTGTTAAAGTCGATTTAGCGTGTGTAGAGAAGATAAGCAAAATGGCGTATTCTGTAGTAAATAAGAAGAAAATCTACAGATTCTAGTGAAAGCAAAAGTCTGCGACACAAAAGTATCGTCTGAGTTATAAGCAGGGCTGGCCACGTATTTAAAATACTTTTATTTGAAAACAACATTTGTAAGACGATTGTATCATATATTTTGTATTTCAGCTCGGGGGGGGGGGGGGGGGGGGCGTGTACATGAAAATATTCTGCATTTTATATTTTATGGAAGTATATAAAAGTATTTTAGTATTAATAATAAAAGATTGAAAGTATTTTGTATTTTAAATATTAAGATTAACGATTAATGTTATTATTTAAATTATAAAATACATAAAGCTTTCAACCTTTCAATTTTTAATACAAAATACGTAATACTTTCGTGCACACCGTTAAAAAATATAAAATATAAAATCTACTTTTATTGCGAAAACTGTGTTTTAAATAAACGTATTTTAAATATATGCCCAACCCTGGTTATAAGTATGCAAAGATAAGAATTTAAAAAGATCTGAACTGCAGAACTAACAACTCGTATGTATGTATATACTAAGTTGTTATAATTTTTAAAGTTGACGTATCATCAGTCCAATAATCTCATTTTCCTTGAACAATTCCTTTTCGAGCGTAAAGATGCGATTAACGGTATGGAGTCGGACCCGATTAAGATCACCTGTCAACTTGGCTTAAATTTAACTATCGATCTGGGTTTTACTGTGTTGCTCTCACATATTTTCAACTTTATTTTTTATCCGATTAATTTCACATCCATATATAAAAATTCGAGACGAAAAGTGCCCGACATAACAAAATAATCGAAATTTAATTATAAGAAAAGATAAACATTAAATAAAAATCTTTCCACTAAGAAATATTATACCTTACGAGATGGAAAAAATATTTTAAATTAAGCATAAAGTAATAAAATTGATCAATAATTTTTAAAACTCTCTTGAAAAGCTTTTAAATTTTTATATTTATTAAATAAATACATATCACATGTGTATTTTGAAAAATATAACGTTACTTAAAAATAACCTACTAAATTAGTTATGTAATAATATATAAGTACATTATGTCGTTTTAAACATCAAATTTTTAATTACAAAAAAAACTATACTCACTTTATATATACAGTACTTTATTAAACGCTACTCTTTCATAATATTTATATTTAATATAAACAACTTGTTTTTACAATGCGCAATTAAAAGTTTTACTTTGTAGTTAATTATCGTTAAAATGTTGGCGGACTGTTAACGAAGATCAAAATTAATATAGGTAAGTTTCACAGAATTTTACGATTTACGTGGCATCCAAATATTTGCGACATTTTATTCGGCATGTTTCAGCATGGTGTTTTTTCCATGGATTCATCTTTTCTTTCAGCTTCTTCTTTCTCCTTTTGTCTCTGTGCCTTCTCTGTTATCAACAGGATTTCAACCCTGAAATATGTTGTTCAAAACCTTTTGCCTCTTTTTAGCCAGGTAAGTTATCGATAACAATAAAGTTTTTATATTTATTTAGTTTTTACTTACTTAGTTTTTATTTGGATCTGTGTTCTAAAAGATGGACTTTACAACTAACTTGAATTAATAACCTTCAATAATCGAAGATATCTTATTCATATTGTCTAGTTACAGAAATTCACATGTTTTTTCTTAATCCAATTTATTCTCGGATTTCTCTGTAACAAACGGATAATCATTTCTGCAGTTCGTTATTTTAATTAACGCGGCACTGCTGCACGACATTAAATCGAGCCGTTGTTATGAATTTTTTTTATCGAGTCGAGCAATAATTAACGCGACATCTCGTTATCTAAATTAATAACGCGGTGTCGCATTCCTGATTTTGACGGCGTTAGAATTTTTTATACATGCAATCAGTAATGTCTTTAAAGCGGATAAAGCGCTCTTAGAAACAAGTAATATATCCTATAAATTTATCTATAAAAACGATCTATAATGACGATCCATTTGCGACAGTTGAAAATATTTCTTCGTAAAAATTTTTCACAAAAACATCACGCTATGAAATAAAACAAATTCAAACTTTTTATTACATTTTCTTTTAATTTTCTTTAAATAAATAAAGTTGGTTATTTCTCCTTAAAATTTTGTTTTCTAGAAAAATATTGTACAACTACAAACATTAGCAATATGCTTTTTGCACGATTTTTCATAAATAATTTTATTAACTTATATTAATATTTTTTTTATTGAAATAATGTTTTCATTAATATTTCCTGCAGGGTCTTTTTTAAATTGGTTTAGTTTCAAATTTGCGATTTAATCGCCGGGAATAATATTCTCGTAATTAAACTCTGCTTTCGTAGAAATTCGTGGAACACCAAATCACTCGTGAGATAGCCATCGCTGGAATTAAACGCAATTAATATTCGTTGTGCGTTTTATCGTATTTGTGAAATGAGTTCAATAATCTAAAATGAATCCCATCGACCTGGGATGTTTTGTAAGTTGAATTAATTAGGTTATTTTGCACTTGTTGGATTTCGAGACATTTGATTAAGTAATATTAGTTTATTAATTTCTCGGACTATATCGATAACATTTACGTAGAACTGTACAATTATTGTTGATATATGATTTTTCTAATAATATACGGTAACTATGATTATATACGATTCATTAGATTTTAGTTACAAAATCAAGCAGACGTATCTATAATTCCTTTGCGAATTATGATAATAAAAATGATGTACACAATATACAAACTCAAATAACTAACAAGCGCGTTCAGACAAATGAAGTCCCTTCTTTCTTCCCTGATCTTAATGAATATTCGAAGTAGACGCTGAGAACGCGATTAACGTCGCACGCCAGTTAATCCTCAATTACGTATCGACCCTGCGTCGCATGCCGCTAATATTGCAGAGCGACTCATTCTAAATTTGGTTCCCGATAATTACATTCCGCTCGTCTGATGGCGCCGCCATCTTAGCCGTCAGCATAACTAATTTCATCTACTTCAAATTCCAATAAGTTTCTATTTCATTCTCGTTTCTTTTTTTTTGGATAAATCCGTCAAAGGTCATTACCCTCGTAGAGAGTTTCATCTAAATAAAATATATACATACTATATATAAAATTCTTGACAACATTTAGAATCATATTAATCATAAAACTGCAATAAAAAGATAAAATTATAGATTTTTCAATATTTTAGATACATATATTCTAAAAAGATAAATGTACATAGATATAAGTGCTAAAAATGTTGAGCCCAAATCTTTTAATTTCTAAAAATTATATTTTCGCACAAACTTTATGCTTTGTAATCTTTTGTGGCGAATGCAGCACGAAGAATCGATTTTCATATCTCTTAGAAGGCAGATCTCGCATCTGGCCTGTCTGCTATAAGACGTTTGATTTTCTATCGTTTTTCTATCCCGATATGTCGATCTCGTATGCGTAAGATTATATGTATAGCATAAATATCGAAAAACGTATAGGATATATATTTTGAAAGTATTATTCAAAATATGAATGTATCGTCAACGTCTTTATTCACGAGTTTTTCACGAGCGCGTCGAAGATTTTCATTTAATACTTCGATTGTATGGAGAGTAAAATATCAGTATTGGAAATACAGTATCGATATCAAACGTAACACTAATTCCCACGACGCCATATATTCGTGGTCCCACGCTGTGCACGCCGATATCGACCGAAAACCGGTTAAATATAGCCTTGCGCTACTGTCGCGGCACAAGTAGCACACTCCGTCGCGATGCCAAACCGAGAAACAAACACGCAGGAACATACACACATGTGTTTTCTCGCGTATACAAACACCTGGTGAGAACCATCACGCTTCCAAATCCTTTGTACACAAATCTAGTTGTACTATGTGTGAATCCGCGATATTTCTTCCCGTTTATCCCTAAATCTATAAGATTTGAGAAATTGATTGAGAATATATTTCTCCCGATTTTTCTATCGATGTACAAATATATCATTTTTAATCTTGGTTTAACTTACTTTCGACTTGTTCTAATTTTAAAAATTTGATTAAGATAAAGAATAAGTTGCCTGAAATTAAAGCTAATCTATATTGATAGAAAAAAAGAACGCACGAATCAAATAAACTACAGTCTGAATGCAATGATGAATAATAAAAAAATTCTGCAAACTTCTAATTAATATATTACAAACAGAGGTATATTAAAAAATCATTTTAATTACGCTCGTATTTTTCTATAATTAAGTTTAGTTAGCTAATATAAAATTGTAGACATGCACGTACAAAAATATTAAATTATAATCTATGTATAGTCTTTTTAGTTCGCATTTTATCCACCTAATAAGCAAGATTTTATTCACTGTTGATTAAAAGTATTCAACATTATTATTGTACTTCTTTGTGCACAAATACTGCGTGTACCTTCTGGCTATATTATCTGTGGAAAGAAATGTGCGTTTGCATCTTACTAGTGTTCGTTGTTGTGCTTCTTCCGATCCATCTTTTATATTTTTGGTAGATCGAAGAGGGGTTAGAAGTGTCAAGGGGGTGAGAAAACGTTTAGATATCGACAGGAATATATTTTGAACGCATTTGGAAATGCTATGAATTTTATTCCGGTTCTCGCTGTTGGATAGCAAAGAACAAATAAGGCCGTTTGGAAAATAGGGTCTATATAGGATGATTCACGTATGATAGATATATACATAAATTTTAGGAGCTTATATCTTCTGTGTTCTCTGTGATCATGAAGATTCATATAAACATACCCTCTTTTTTGCGCGTCTTACGGAAAGTGTCAAATTGCGCTTTGCTCTTTATTATACTATACAAATTTTAGAGTGTAAATGTGATAAACTAGAACAGAATAGAAAAGGAAGAATACAGTCACGGATTTTGATATTGCGAGAAGGATATTACAACGTCGAGGAAACATCTTCGTACCCTCTGCGCAGGACATTTTGACATCATAATAATACAAACGAACGATCTTCGGCTTAGTATACAGTATACAGAATGGTACAGATACTGGGTGTACTAAAAATCGCCGTTTCAAATAGTGTAATAATATTTTAATTTTCTCGAATTGTATAAAATTAAGGATTCAATTATACATGAGCCGTTTTTTTAAGTGATTTAATTTAAAATAAGTTTAATTGAAAAAAAATGAGTTTTACTAAAACTGGCATTAACTTATTATTTTTAATTGGATTTAACTGTTTAAAAAAAAGCAGCTCATATGTGTGTGTGTGTGTGTATGTGTGTGTAAAAAATATAGATTTTTTATTAATAAGTAAGTGTAATTTTTAAATTTTAAGTAAATGTATCTTGGATTATAGAAATTGTTAATAAAATTTACGTTGACTTGTAAAGAATATGAATAGTCACTGTCAAATTTCATATTTGTGTGTGTGATAAGTCACCTTGTATATTCCAACTACGTAATGTTTCTTCTTCTTCAGATGCTCGCGCGACTAGAATGCAAACAAAGAATTTATTTCTGTAAAATTATTTCCGTCATCCACTGACAACAAAATAAATGGACTAGAAGAAGTATATTGTACATAAGATATATAATAACATCAAGAATTTATTTCAGATGTTAATTATATTTGGCTCTTTTTTGATAAATTTTAATCGAAGACTTTTTATATAAATTGTAAAATTATATTGTTATGGACATAGGTAAAATAAAACAAGAAGTAAAAGAAAGGATAAGAAATTGAAAAAGGAGAATGGACGAAAAGGAGAAAAAGAAAACAGGATAAGAGAAGAAATTAGGAAAAAATGATAAAAATATTACTGTATAAAATATAAAAATATTATTTATTCTCAAATAGAGTACATTTACGATACATAAGATTCCCTGTAATCGCGCAGGCACGCGCCAAACGAAGCAGCGTGAACTTTCATCTTACAATCGAGCAATCTTCCACCTATTTTCTACAGACCTAGGTCATTCTCCTATATTGCAAACCCAGAGAAAATTGAAAAATAGCCACTGATGAAACAGTACTGATTTATCTTACGACGATGCGCACTAATCTCCGTCTTTGGCTCAACAGTTATTTCATTTCTGAGCCGCCCTTTTCAATGCAATTTTTATCGCTAGAGTATATTAAAAAAGATAGCCTTTTCTCTTAATTACAATTTTTTTTATTAAGAATTATAAAGAAATGTTCTATTAAAAATAATTAAAGTTTTCGAACGGAGACACTTTATTGATTATTTTAAAAAAATACACGATAGTAATGTAAAGAAAATAGTTGTCTTATCGGAATATAATAACGCATGAAAAAAAAATTTGAACACTCTATCGTTGCTCATACTGTTGTTGACACTGAAGTTACAGTCGATGGTTTAAGTAAAATAAAAAATTGTCAATAATGATATCAAAAATCAACACTAAGGAATTGTCAAATGAGTTTTTGACGACAACGTGCACGCTCATGCTTCATCCATAAGAAGCGCAAATCTACAGATTCGTGTGACAGAAGGACACCAAGTCGAGAGATGGAGAATGAGAGAGAAATGTGCGGCAGGATAAGCGATCATACTTCGTTCTTTTTTCGATACCGATGCGGCTTTCCATCGTCATGTCGTGCGAGGTTCATATCAAAGCGCGCGACGATAGCATGTCGAGTCGTTCCGCGCCAGGAAAATCTCGTTTTATTCAATCCGATGGCAAGCGCCAACTGAGAGAAGCTGCGCATTTCTCGCAGATAGGATCATTCTCAAAGCTGGCCGCGATGGTGATAGGTATTCTCTACTGATAGTTATTCTACTTCGATATAGTTTTAATCGAACAGATTGTTTCGTAAGAAAAGAAATCTGTAGCCTATAGTTACTTTACCAGTCTTCACTAGTCTTTAGAAAAAAAAATATATATATATGTATATGCATATTTGTACTTTTTATTTTATAGACAAAAATATCAAAAATATATTTGTGATATAAAAATTATAAAATATCGGAGGACGTAGCTTTTAATACAAAGATGGTCACTTGAACTGTATTTATACTTGTATAACATAGTGAGTGCATTACACGACCTCTGGTAAGGTTTGTCAAGAACCAAGTTGCCAGAAACTTACGGGGTCCCTGTGGGCGATTCCATGATTTTGAACTGCTGTAGCAGAGAACGTCTCGGGGCTCTGATACCGCAATTGCTGTAGCTTCCATTTCTATAGTCTTGTTCGTTCCTCTCTCATGCATTTGCCGCTTATTGCGACCAGGATGCAAATTTTAAATAACAAATTAACGCAATTACTCATTAATCTCAGAATCTCACTATCAGAAAGCCTCATTACCGATTAAACGTAAGATGGAAAATCTAAATTACAGATTTTTACATAGTAATAAATATAATATTGTTGTTTATATATCAAAATATATAATGATAATAACAAATGCTAAAAATTTAATTGTTTCTCAGTGTTTTTTATGGGTACACTAAAAGACATGGGAAATATGAATTCATAAACGCCGAGTTTTGTGCTTTTGCATTAAATTTTACGCTATCTAATTATGTCCGACTCGTCGCATCGCTTTCGACTATGTCGAGTCAGGAGTTGCTCGTATTTATTATGCGATTATACAAAGCAAAATAATTGAAGCGCCGTGAATAATGACACTGTTTTAGTCAAGTCACGTAATATTACATTTGCAATTGTCAAATTTTAGTAGATAACATTTTTCAATAGAGAATAATATACCTAAATTATTTTTCTCAATATAATAATTGCTCAATTAATGTTTATGTTAGAACTTACATTATTCAGAAACAATCCTAATGTCGTCGAAAACGAAAGAATCCGGCTTGTAACTCCACATATTTTATTTCAATATGATCATTCAGTATAGAGATATTAATATTTCTATAGGTATATGATTTTTATGATACATTCTATAATGTACTGACAGTCTGAAAATCTATATTGTTCATTTATGTTATAAATTTCCAATACTATTCAAAACACATTCATCCTTCGCAAAGATATGTGCATACATTAATGAAGAGGTCGCCACATAATTGTTACATAATTACTCAGTACCATCGATGATCGAATAATTTAGCAAAAAAATAGGTACATGCATATATTTCTACATATTACTGAACTATCTACTAGCTCATTGATTAAATTTGTTCTGTTTGATTTTATGCTAAAAAGTTTCGTAAATGTAGTTATTATTGTTTAACTAAGCGCTTTAAAGAACTATCGTAAAACGGAAACGTCTTATTTTCTAATAAATATTTCATCATTTCACTCTTACATTCACTTTTTTAAAAGAAGCAGTGCAGAGAAAAAGTACAAATATCTGTAACTAATTGTAAGACAAGTGCAACATTATTAATTCAGATATTAATGAACAAAAAACAGAAAGAGGTATTTAAGGACAAGAAATATGTTCAAATATAAGTAAAATGCTTATATAATCCTCTGCGGTGGTTAGTGTGTAAATAATATACTTATAAAGCTATAAAATATAATATTCACAAACAATTGGAATACTTACGAAATGAAATTAACTGCGCAAATGTTTCGACTAAGTACGGATTTGACTTTTCTTCGGTGCGGAAGTTAAGTACGAACTACTTAAGGAACATTTTATTTAAATATAAATGTATTATATAATTATAGACGCAATCAAACAAATATAGTTGTGTACGAGTTTTGAAAACGAAATGTAAATACGCGTATATATGGTATATACTAAATGTTGAAGTTATTAGGTGCATCTTTCACCCCAAATACAATGCGTCGAAAGCGTTTCTAGATATAATTCCTCTCATAATATTATTTTGAAATAAATTTGTAGAAACACTCAAAGTTAAAACGCAGTAATATTCTGAAAAATCAAAGTTAATTAGTTGCAAATTATAAAAGTAGCAAAAGTCTTATACACTGACATTCTGATTAAGGGCGATAAAGCAATGAGAATAGTCGCACTATGCAAGTGAAATATACATATATGTATATGTCAAAAGGTGGTAAGATAGAAATACTCAGATGAAAGGGGCGCAGGAAGAAGGACAAAACTAGTTGTAGGAATAAGAGAGGCATGGAGCGAAAGGAGGGTTCGTTTTGGAGCGACGCCCTTGTACGCTTCATCAATCTTCGCTTTGCACGAGAGGACTAACGACGTTGCGAGATAAACGGAGTGACTAGGCAGCGAGGAATCTTGGTATTCCGTTAGGAACTCCCTTATCAGTGGACGGAGTTTGTGAGGGTAAAAGTACGGTATGCAGGGGTAGGAAAAGAATTTCAGCCAAAGCGCAAAAGAATCGCAGTTACATTTATTCTTTCAGTTCTGGATATCTTTTTGTAAAGCGATTTATTTGCAACGTTTAAGATCAAGAGACTTTCCTTTTAATGAAAACATTTTCTTTAACTACAGTAATTTATTTTTAATATTAACTTTTAAGTATTCTTGATACGTGTAATTTGGCATCCTGTTGTACACCGTCGAATTACAACTCTAATCAATAAATAGAAAATATCATTGATCCTAACAGAGGAGATTGCGTTAAAAAATGCATCGCGGAAAGGTAAGAGAATTCTGCTACGAATCGTTATTTCCTTTAGTTATCCGTTTCATAACTGAATGCCAACACTATAATAATGTGAAGTAAACTCGTACGTCCGAAAATATGGCTGCGCAAAGAGGAAAGAAAGCGGAGTAAATATGGCGGGTTGTACTTGCAAGCAACTGTGGACATTGTGCTAGGTGGTGGAAAGGTAGATATTGCTATTCCGCAAATGCCAACCACGCCTTTCTTTTTCTCTCCCTGTCGCGCACGTAGACGCACAGGCGCAGCCTTTTAAAGGGCCAGTGAAGAATTCTTTAGAGAGAACAAGAGGATACCTAAGAGTACAAATATCGACAGATTTTTCTTAAAGAGCATGCATATATCCGCTCTAATTTTTTTTTCCAGAAAATTTATATATATTTTTTAAACTTATTTATATCTTTTTTTGCATTACATTTAAACTAATAAAGAAAAATATAAATAATTAATTATGCACTATCCATTAATTTAGATTACACTTACAATTATCGCGTGCTTTTACAAAATGCATTATCCAGAGTGTTCCTACAAATTACAACATAGCGAGAATGTACAGACCAATTTTTGAAATTAATGATTCGATCAAGTAAACATTTGCTTAAAAATGACAGTTTAACAGTTGCAATTATGGGACATTTCTATCTAATATACAATGTTTAGATATTATATTGTAGCATTTGTTAGTCACATACAATTAATAATATAATTCATCTAGACTTTGACGGGTATTTAACAAAACTTGGACATTGCTTGTATTTTTATAGATATAAATGTCTAAACGCCATCTGTAAATACATCGGAATGATTTTACATAAAGTGCGGGATGGAACATGTCGCGACGCGGCAAGATAAGCTAATGCTGTAGCAAGCACAAATATTCCATTGTTTACAGTGGAAGCGAAACTTCGGTGGGCCACATTTCCCGCGCGCCTACGCCCATGAGACACAACAAACAAGCACAAAAGAGCACATTGCGTTTCTACATGCGAGACAGCCTGGAGGTTGGAAAAGGAAGAAAGAGGGACGTGACGGAGGATAGCACAGAATATCTTTGTCGAGTTGCTGTCGCGGCAGGCAGCCTTTAATATATTTGACAAAGTTTGGGCTTTTTCGAAAGTGTGGATGCGAAGCTCATAAATCCTCGCCTCTAAAACTATGCGCGAACCGAGGATAAGTCTTCGTTTCTAAAACTTTTTCTCCATGCGGTATATCACGATCACGTCGGGTACATTTTTACGATCCCTTGTGCTTATTAGCTATTGTTTTTTTTTTTTTCATTTTATTTGAATAATTTGTTTAATTCTTTGTTAGAGATTGACTAGTGTTAATTATTAATATTTCATTATATTAAATTATAGATGACAAGTTAAATAAATAAGCAATTAAATTTTGAGTTAAATACTAAATTCACAGGCGTAAAACTGAAACAAGGTAGAGAAACAGTTCGCGTTTTATATGCTATCATATATGCATCGAGATAATTTAACTATATATACGAAAAGTTTTAATTGATAACCGAGACTGTTGAGAATGAAAAACAAAATGATGCTTTTTGGGGAACATTCTATTCCCATTGCGTGCATAAATGATTAAATTAGAACTATAAACTAGGAAAGGTTTTCTGTATTTTGAAGATATATCTACATATATATTGTGTCTGATACTTATACTTCGAATTTTAAAGTTAGTGGCACTCTCTGATAGATGACACCAGTATCGACTTTGTTTGCGTTTAGTAACGCTAGATGACGTCCCTATACATTTTCAGATTCAATATAAACTGATATGAACTCTAGTATTATTTTATTTTACATATAATATATATTTTTACATACTTCTATGCTAGTGTTTTTTAGGTTAGCTAATGTTTTAAGTTAAATTTAAATTTACTTTGATAATTATATATATATCACTAATTATATTGTTTATAAAATTACCTCGTCTGTTTTTATTTGAATCTTTAGTCTTTATAAACATAGATTTCTTACAGTTAATAATACACTCATGAGAGAATTTTTATTTCATTATATATATAAAAAGAATTAATATTTCTTTGAACACATGTCTGCATTTTTTTAATCAAAATTTTGGCGCTGTAGTGATTCTACTCTAATATGTCCTGCTCCAAAATTACAAATAATGTCAAGGCAATTGATTTTGAGAAATTTGTCTCTGGAAAACGAGAACTCCATCTGTCTCGCTTTTCCTTCGACCGGCAAAGTAGATTTTGCATTTGTACTTACGCGCGTCATCAATTTCAACGTTGCGTTGCACTGGTGAGGAATAGCGTCGTGCTCGTGGATGCAATTCGCCCCAGGGCGCAATCAATGCAATGCAGCGTAGGTGGCTTGTAAATTCCATGATTGGTAGAGGGAATGTTAGGATGGAGTGGGGCACATTCGTTCACCGACCAAACGAAAGATCACTTTACCATTCGATTGTTCCCCATGTTAGTACGAATACCGACTTTGCTTTTGTACTTGACCGCTCACAGCCTACATTGTTAAATATTTACATCTCTCTTAAAAACGATCTTTCTATCGCTTAATATATTGTACTATATATTATCTATATACATATATATAGATATGTTTATATACTAATATTGAGACTTCATAAGATTAATGTATATGATAGGTTGAATAATGATTTCGACAAAGATGATTTTTCAACTTCTATCTGAAGTGGAAATATATACCGGCTATCACTTCCGGATAATCGTAGCGATACGTTGTAATTTGTCACTTGGCGCGGCGAAAGCGTGGCAAATAAATTGTATCGATTCAATCAACTGTGTGTTTCCGCAGGCGAAATGAATCGCGACGCGTAACAATGACGAGGCATACGTATACGAGAATTTTACCATTGGCGACGTGGGCTAACAATACGATGAAGCGCCGCTTTGTAATATGGTTAACGAGTGATGTCATTTCTATCGCAAAACGCAGGACACAGAACACTGACGAGCACTCCACCATATTCGCAATCCGCAATCGCGATCGCATTAATGAGCAACTTTTTGTCCATTCTGTATATAGTAGTTTATTTTGTTTGAGAATATTTTATAATTATGAGGTACATGACAGTTTGAAAGACGATATAAAAACTTTTTGAAATATATTTGTTTTTCAAGTCAAATTATCAATTTATACCTTTACAATTCTGTAGAATTGGTCCAAAGGGAGGACGACCACAAAATGAAAGCGCGTTTTTGAAATACAATTTATTGGAAAAAAAAGATAATTTTTTACTTTTTTCCTTCTTTTTCTAATTATATCTTACCAAGTGATCAATCGATTTAATGATTTCAAAATTTTTATACTGATAATTTTGAGGAAAAACGAAGAAAAATCAAAAGCTAGGATTTTAAATTCTAATATGAGCATATGGAGCTTTTACAATAGACCATATTTCGAAAGCGCGTTTCTACTTTTAGACCTTTCTTTATAAAAATTTTTTTTTAGTTCATTTAATAAAGAAGTTATGACGTATATTTGATGTTAAAATGTTAAACTTAATATTACGTATACTTTTCTTCTAGTAAGAAAGTCCCTTGCGATCGGGTTTTATTTGGAAAGTATCACGAGATATTCAGACTTATTGACACGTGCGATTATTAATTATATAAAGCGATCTAGTTTGTTCCATTAAATGCTCAATCAGTCAACCGGAAATGTCAGGTAGATTTCTCACATCGGGGCAATAAACCGTAAAAAGCTTCGTCAGAATTGAATGTCCCTTTGATGACATTTTTCAAATAAATTACTCGTAACATTCCTCCGTTTGCACTGCTACTGAAAAAGGATGAAGCAAGCTGTTAGCTGCGTATGCATATATACGTATATACACACATGTCGGGTGTGTGTCAAATATTCGGTGCATTGCTCCAGTATCAATAAAAAAAGTTGAATCCATCCCATTTCTAGCTTTTTTTTTATTGTCAATTTAAATATAGATATCAATTTTAAATATTCTAATAATCTATCTTTGTTTGTATCATAAAGGATACACATCTGATGTTTTTTGTAGACTCCAATTTTTACAAAAGAAATAATTACCACTCAGTTGCTTAAACATGCCCAAAATGGGAACATAAAACGGTCTTATGTTCTTATATTTATGGATATATAATATATATGTTTTATCTCAAAGATATTTCGTTACTCAACTTCGATAAAAACATTCGTAATCAATTTTGCTTTTTACATGAGTAAATTTAAATAAACATACGTATGAAATAATTGTCCATTGCGCATATATATAGAATAAAGAAAAAAATAACTTGTAACAGACAATTACACGAATCATGCTATATCACTTGTTAATTCTCCGGCGAACTTATTATGCTTCGTTATTATAATTTCTTTTTCGCGTCTCGGGAGATTATAATGACGTCGTTTGAGCGTACAACCGGTTTAATTACTTTTTCGAATCGCGGGAGAAAACGCGGCTTTCCTCTGTGCTTTGAATGAAAAATGCCAGAATACGATTGTGAACTTCTTCCTTGCGTAATGAGATTTTTTAGTTCCGTTTTTTTCTTCATACACAATATTCTTTAACTACATATTTTCTTCGATATTGAAAAGAAGTCAAACTATGTGACAATTATATCATACGCGTAATCGGACATATTCATAAAATTGATCGATTTCTATAGTTGGTTTTCTGATTAAGAGTTATATATATATAATAATAAATAATCTCAATGCATGAACTTTTGCAGATTAGAAACGCAATTACAATTTAATTGCTTGTTTTTAGTATAAAATTTAATTGATCTATATTTAAAAAAATCTTGTTATATTTAAAAAATCTACTTGTAAAATCATCAATTAGTAATTTGTAAAAGCAAAGAAATTTTAGAATGGTCTATTTTTCTGAAATATTTTCTGTGACAACAAATGTAATCATATCTTGGCTTAATCGTAGGATCCAATGAAATAGTCTAAATCGTTACAATTCAATCTACATAAAAACATGTTATCGATAAGCAAAACAATGAATTCCATCAACGGAATACTTTACCCTTTTTCCTACAACAACACTCTGTTTCATCTTACAAGTTTAAAGTTACTTTTCTGCTATATTAATCCTTTATCCTTAAATTATCATTACATGATTTTTTAAATAATAGCCATTCTTTGGTTGTGGAAAAAACAATTTAAAAAATGCCATGCATCACACAGCATTTTCTTTTAAATTCAAAAGCGCTTGTCATAACAAAGTAAAATTGAATAAACAGTACTATTTAAAACAGAATATCAGCGTACAGTACTTGTATGTACATACCATTTAAAACATCCCTTCCTTTACGAAACTTGAAGCAAACCGACGAAAACTTTCCATACGTTTCTTGACAACCACAGACTTCTCTAGTCCCCTAACTAACTACTAATTTTAGACCAAGTCGAAGACAAGCACAGCCATTCTTGTACTTGGGATACTTTTGTAGAGGAACCTGGCATTCGTTGATAAGAACGCTTGTCTATTCAGACTCCTAAATTTACTCGAGTACTTAGTGCTCGTTATTCTTGCAAACGAATTTTTTTTCATTGCGATATATCGTCTTACTTAAAAGAATATATCTTAAATTCGTTTCTTTTACTATTTTTAGTAAGAAAATAACCTTATCTTTATTTGTTAAATTTTTTCAAAATTACCTTTAGTAATTTTTTAACGTTCGTATCTTTGTATTACTTTTACTTTCCAATATAATACTAGTAACTAGAAAATAATCAAATTATTTTTTAAATATTTTAAAATTATTTTTTACACCTTCAATATATATTTACAAAAATGTATGAACACTATTAAAAGACTTCCATCATTCTATTCACAACTTAATTCTCTTCAGATTTTAAATTCTCGGATTTTGTGTGCTAAAAATGAATTAAATCGATTAATCACATTGCGAACTAATCTTCTAGTGCACCTCGTTTTGAAAGCTGACAAACAGATTCGTAAATAAATTGCAGCTCGACAAAGCAGCCATAATTACAGTGACCAAATCCTATTAGCACGATTGTCCTATGACGTGAAGTTAATTATGGATGTTTATGATGCAAATTAAAAACTAGAATAGAAACGCTTGTACGTGTTCTATGTGAATGTATGCGAATGTGATTCAACCATGCAACACTATTGTTCAACAAAGCGCGCGCATCAGACAAATAAATTTAACCAACTTCACAACAAAATTTGAAATTAAGAGCAGATTAAGTACTATAAGTCAAATAATCCACTGTATGATATTTTAAGAATTTATATATTTGAAATAATGATCTTCCCTAATATTATTTAAAAGGAGGAAACTAATTGATTAACATTGCCACGCATGAAGTAATTGCAATCTGTAAATTGGCATGAAACATTGCGTTCTTTTTCTTTTTGAAGAAATCAAATTGATACACGTAACATATGTACATTGCATAGAGTGTGGCTGAATGAATTTGCGGCCATCGAAAGCGCATCTACAAATTATAAGACACCATTATAAGACTTCTATGAAGGTTATGTTGAATATAAACAATCTAGGGATAGTGAAAATGTCGGAGTCAAAATAGTGTATCTAAAATTCAATGATAATCAATAATAAACAATGATAATCGGTTTCTCTTTACCGTACATGTATATTATAATTCCAGCTTGATTCAATATATTTCACAAATTTTGTAATTTTATAAATCAAAATAAATTAAAATAGATTCTTGAAGAGATTTTTAAATATACATTTTCTTTATTATCCAAGATATTTAAAATAAGAATGCTATACTGAAAAATAATATATATCCTTTACATTATTCCATTTTAAAAAATTGTAACTGTTGATTATAGACTAAATATGTTCATAGCTTGTTTAATTTAATTATAGATGTAAATGTCGCTCATAATATCAAGAGAGAGTTAATATAACCAATATCTATAATACAAAAACTTTAATTAAATAAACTTGGTATAAATCAATTATATTTCCGAAGTAATAATCTTAAACAGATATTATCTTTAAATATCTTATGCAAAACTATGACTACATTTACGTGGACACCCTTAATCGGGTTTAATAACATCTGCGCAGTTTTTATGAAACCTCTCCAATCATAGCTATTTCTCTGAAAAATGGAATGACTGATTGGCCAGTTTCTAACTACGAATGTTATTAAATTGGATTAACGGTGTCCGTTTAAACATAGTCTATAATGAAGGTAAAGAAAAATTGAAGAAGGAATGCGAAAAAAGGGAAGGGAGGAAAAGAAAAGAAGAAAGGAAAAGAAGGAGGGAGGGAGAGAGGGAGAAGAAGATAGAGATAAGAAGGGAGACAGAGAGCTAATTGAAGAAAGGAGAGAGTTGAAAAATGGGAGAGAGAGAGAGAGAAAATAGAAGAAAGAAGGGATAAAAAGAAACGAAAGAAAAGAAGAACAGAGAATTAAGATTTTACAATAAAATTATTTAAAAAATTACAGTAAAATTCACAAATAAAAATTAGTTTTTATTGATTTTTAATAGCAATTTTTAAACAGACAATTGGTAATAAGCACGATTTAGTTGTAATACAACAATATATTTACACGCTTAAACACAAAGATATCGTGCGCTACTTACAAAAAAGAATTGTATTATTCCTACTTATTTTTATATATATGTACGAAAAACTTAAAAAATATTTAAAGAAATCCTAAAGACGTCTGTTTTTCTGACCGAATATTTTTCTAATAAGTATTTTTCTAACTGCTTTCATATAAACACTTTACATGTACGCACATTTAAAAATCGTTTTCTGCAATGAAAGTATAAACGGTAATATTATTCAAATCAGTTGACTTTATACCGAAAACAAAAAATGTTGGAAAATTAGTTTCGTTATCGGCTCCTAGTCTTGATTTAATTACACTGACTTATAACATTATTTGCTTCCTGAACAATTTTATACTTCATATAAATAAAATAATTTCAGTTTTGACTAGAACTTACACGAATAAACACTATTCATAAAATTAAACTTAGATATCTAATATGAAAAATTAATTAAAAAATTTGTACACCTATGTGCATATTGATGTAGAGATGTGCCAATAATACGTAAACTGTATGTGTAAGTTCTATTGAATCGGTAAAACAGACAACATTAGGATTTTCTTAACTACAATATATAATTAATTAGATATATTTGGCGGTGATTAATGTAAGATTAATATCGAGATTAATATCTTATCAATATTATATTAATACAATATCTATTAATTAACATAAAATTGTTATATTACTATAATAGTACAATAAATAACACCCTAATGTGCACTTATATTATTTGATTAAATATGCTTATATTTGCTACAACGATATAACAAAAAATAAAATTTTTTAGAAAATGCGTCTTAAATTATTGAAATTATGTAATAATTTTGAAATTCAATTTTGGCCTAATAACTGATAGAAATAAAAGTATGTTTTTTTTTAAATTTGTTTTTTTGCAACTAAAAAAATGTCAATTTTTCCGTTATATCGTGTAACAAATGAGTGATACATTTACGCATTACCTCTAGTTTTTTATTCAAAGAATTTTATACAAATTGGTAATAACTAACTTATCCTACTTTTCTCGCATTTGTTTATAATTTAATTTTCTATTTGTTCAATAGTAAGTATATACATTTGTTTTGGTAAAACGGAATCAATATAGCTAACTAATCAGAATATTTAGTATTAATTAGGGATAATAAGTGTCCACATGTTACAATAAAGTTTATACATGTATACAATTTTATATATATATATATATATATATAAACTGCAACCAAAAAATTAGAGTTCCTTTCCCTCATTCAACTCTTTCTGTAACAAATTATCAAAACTGAAATAACATTTTTTTGCATTCTTATACAGTTTATTATTTATGAAATATTTTATGAATTGATGTATGCGTTTTTAACTGTATTTTAATGGCAAATATGATATAAAAATGATTTGTTCAATCTATACGAATTTTGATGCAGAATCCATAGGTAAATTTTCAATGAGTTTTGCAAGAGGTTTCACTCTTAATTTACCAATTTTATCATTCTGTTCTTTGTAATTAAGTGTTGTAACTTCGGCTGCTCCTTCATTTGATGTATTCTTAACATTACCACCATCATCTATAGTAATTGTTTCAAGAACCGTGCCTTTTTTGTTAATGTTTATCGGTGTTGGAGGAATACATACGTTGTTAACTTTTGTCTGCTGTGAGTTTGGGATATATATATAATATGTATGAGAGTTTCTCAAGTGCCACTTATACTTAGTCTCATTAGGGAAAGTACATGGACACAATAAACATTTTATTATAGAGATTTTCTGAGATTCATTCACCTGTGGGACAGGTTCATTAGTTCGTAATTCATCAGTTCGAATGGAAACGATGGAGTCTGCATGAGCATATTTGAGATGTGCATGGAAGAACACCAAAGATGGGTATTGTAGCGGACATAATGGGCATGAGTAACTATGATCAATGACATGACTGTTCACTGATTCAGATTTCTGATTTGTAATTTCATTGCTTTTCCCAGATTTTGGCATAACACGTTTTAATGTTGGTAAGGGACTAGTTGGTAAAATAGGTGTTGATTTGGATTTATTAATTATTATAGATCCCTTCGCTAATGAATTAGTTTTAAACTCGTTGGTCAAACCAGACTTTAAAGAAATTTCATAATCTTTTTGGAGATTATTAATTGATCCAAGTAGAATTGAAGTGTTATCTTTGGATTTATTATTGGATACAGTTTTATATATTGTTGATTCATGAGATAAAACTGGAGTGCTATATTTATATTTAATATTTGGTGCAAAAATCCTAGAAGATGTAGTTGTAACGGATGAAGGTACTGAGACATTTGTTTTTGATTTCATATTCGGTGCAAAAATTCTACGCGTCGAAGTACTGTTAGCTTTTTTAAAATATGGATTACTATTAGCTTTTTTAACATATGGAATTGCCTTCTCTATAACTGTATTTTTCGAATATATATTTTTAAAGTTTAATAATTCAACAGTTTGATTGTTTCTTCCATTTGTAGTCATAGTAATTGGGTTATTAATTGGTTGAACCGTAATTGGGTTATTAACTGGTTGAATCATAATTGGATTATTAACTGGTTGAATCATAATTGGGTTATTAACTGGTTGAATCGTAATTGGGTTATTAACTGGTTGAATCGTAATTGGGTTATTAACTGGTTGAATCGTCGGTTTTTGAAGAAGATTAGGTAACTTAGTTTCAGTTGATGATGACGATGACAGTGACGATGTTGATGGTATTTGACTATTTTCAAATGGTTCCTGAATACTATTGCTATTAATAATGGGAAGAGCAAGTTTTAAAGCAGCTTGTTCAGCTATCATATCATCCATATGAACATGAACAATATGTGTTTGGACAGTGTTAGGAGTAGAGAACTTCATATCACAAAATAAGCACTTGTATTCAGTTATGTTACATGTATTGTTCTTAGATTTATCTGGTTGTATTACATCTGAAGATAATAGCTGGTTACAGTTCTTCCAATTATCCGTATTATTGCTGGTAATATTTGAGTGGAAATGTTTTTCGTGACATTTCAACGAAATAGCAGTTTCTAGAATTTCGCCACAAATTTGACATAAATGTCCGTTATCAACATCCCAACAAGAGTGAGTTAATTTCTTATGTTGATTAAGAAAATCAAGTGCTCTGCATCGTCTATTACACTTGTCACATTTAAAATCGCCATCATTAGAATAAAATTCTTTGTGTTTTATGAAATGATCCATGTTTTTACATTTTATTTGACAAATTTGACAAGTATACTTATTGGACAAGTGTTCATTTTGTTTTCCTTGATCTGTAGAACAATTTCTAATCTGTTTTGGGACGTTGAATGAATAATCCAGGCTTCTGTTGTTGATATCTTCAGATTCTTCAGCAGTCTCAACTAAATTCACTTCATTCGAATGCACATGCATATTGTGTGAATAAAAATGTGACTCATGATTGAATCCCTCATGACATATGTCGCAGATGTAATTGTACGACTTGCGTTTATCCGCTGGACAATGTTTAAGTTTATTATGATGATGAAACATGTACATTCCTTGAAAGTTTTGTTCACAGAATGAACATGTGAATATATGTTTTTTGTAATAGTACATTCGATGCTCAACGTAGCGATCATGAGTTTCAAATACCAAATTACAAACATTACATATTGCGGTATGGGTAATTGATTCGTTAGATTTCTCTTGATTTTTATTAGAATCGCGCGTGAGCGAATTGAGTACTTGTTGACCATGTAAGTGTAATATATGAGACCGAAGATCATATTTTTTAGAAAAACCTTGGTTACAGAATACGCAATGGAAATTGTAAGTTTGTGAAATATATGGTACGTGCGCTGCAGTGATATGTGTTTGCAAAAATCGTTTAGAACTAAATCCAGTGCCACACAATGGACAAACATCTGAGGTAACACTAAAACTGCGTATATGTATCTCCAAATTCTTGGAAGTTTGAAATTGCTTTCCACATATATCGCAAGGAAAATTGACAATTTTTGTTGTAATGTCACTCATTTGCTTATTCGTGACATCTTGATTACTTTTTATGGAATCATTTTTTAAAAGTTTTTCAGAGTGTTGTGATTCGTTAACAGTTTTGATTTCCTCCTTAATTAAGTTATTATTAACAAGAATGTTTCCATTAACTTCATTAATTTTCGGTTCTTTTTCACTATGAAGTGATATTTGATGTTCATTCGTTTTTTTTACATAATCGTTATGTAACGGATTACACGAATCATCTGAATTAATTACTTCATCACATATAAGTGTATTTTCATCTGTCTTCTCAGTTTTTATTTCAAAAATATCCTTCGAATATGAATGATCTTCTTCCATGGAATTTTGTTGATTTTCTTCTTGTACCGTACGACTTTGATGTTTCTTTAAAGATGTTCGCGACAAGAATGTCTCGTCACAATGAAAATCTTTAGATTTTTTGGTCAGATTACATTCTAATTCAATATCTAATAAATATTGATCGTCCTGTCGTTGAATATACTTCAGACAATGACCATTTAAGTGTTGCTTCAACGCTTTATAATCAGGTAATAACATATAACAAACACAACATTGGTTATGTTTAGAAACATGTTTGTGTAGATAATGCTGAAGTAATTTATGCTTCAGCGTATAACGTGCACCACATATGCTTGACATGTATGCTATATGAGACGATTTAATATGTATACGTTTGGCCAATTTTGAAGGGAATCTCTCGTCACAAACTTTACACAAAAAATCATTGTCATTGTGTTCCTCGACATTTGATGTTTTTTCTTTTATATTTACAGTTGGAACTGTTAAACGTTCCAAAGAAATCTCAACATTTTTTAGCTTCACTTCATTTTGTACATCATTTTCTTGAACGTTGCATTCAGGAGTAAGACAAGTGTTTTTCATAGCTTCAAAAGCAGAAATTTGATGAGAATTTCTTGGTTGTTCATCACATCTTGTTAAAGATATTGTACACTTCTTGCATTTAAACTGAGCCATAATAATTTTCCAATCCACTTTAGAAGTTACCTTTTCTAAATCATTTACATTTTCTTTCCTGTTAATATTAAATTCTGTATCAAATCGGAACTTTTCAGATACTCTTTTGCTTTTCCTTATTCTTAAATTAGAACTTGCTTCCATAGAAGAGGCTCCATTTAAAGATCGTAAACAGTAAGGTATTCCACGATCATATGAAATAATATTACTTGTTTTATCTTCAGTTATTTTATCTTCGATAGTCGCATCAGAAAGATTGTCCAGAAAAGACTTCATCATTTCAACATCCGCATGTAGTTTTACAAATGGCTTTTTATGCGTTTCATGTTTCGTACTTTGTTTCTGAATAGAATATACCGTTTGTTTTGAAAAACTATCTAATTGTGTAGATGAGGAATTACATTGTCCAATTTGTTCTTCTGAAAGTTTTTCTATTTGATCATCATGATGCAAAGCGCACGTAGGAAAATCATCTTCCATAATATTTAATTTATTTGGATTAAATTTAATATCGTGTTTCTTTTTGCAAAGATCAAGATATTCCGTTAATGTTGGTTGCCGTAACCTTTTAATTTGCGATATTTCATTATTGAATAATTTTGCAGTTCTTGATTCTTCAGCATTCATTACATTACCATCACGAGATTTATTTATATCATTTGTAAGTACTGTTGAAGTACTCATGTTTTTTGATTGAACAAAATTTGAACATAATGATTCATTTGCATTAGTTTTTAAAATATTATCTTTAAGAGATGTACTTGCGCTAATAATCTCGAATTTGAAAGTTTCATGTTTAAAAGTGTCATTAACACATATTAAATCATTATGTCCGTGAAATAAGTGGGATTGTAAAAGCAATTTATTCTTAAAAATACGATTACAAAAATTACAACTGTATGAAGATAACTGTCCACGTATGTTAATATAGCACATACAAGACTTTGATTCATCACTAGCTACGAAATATTTATTACAAGCCCTGCACTTATTACTTTTATCAAGTTCGTAATATTGTTTATGTAGTTTCTGATGTTGAAGACAGGGAAATTTTCTAAAACATATGTCACATGGAAATTCTTCCTTTTTTAATTTTTTCTTATGTGGTATTTTTGTCTTACAATGTAATGTAATGCTTTGTTTTTTTTCTGCTGTAACATTTTCGGTTACTGAACATAATGCACTAGTGTCTTCATTGCTAAAAATTTCATTAGAATATTTTCGTTTTTTAAAACGTGATGAGATATTATCTATTTCTTTCTTTGTTTTTACATTTTTACGATCTGTATTAACAGTATTAGTTACGTCGTTTGAATATGCATCATGACCATTCGATGAATGTCTGTTTTTTGTGTCATTCATGCTTTGACATGAATTATCATTGTTAGATAATGATTTGTCCCAATAATGATGATAATCATGATCAATTAAACTAAAATGATTTTTAACTATAGTATCATCTTCGTTTGTATCAGAATTCGATGGTGTATCAATAGGTTCTTCCTTAATCTTCATCCCATTTTGGATATCTATATCAAGCTGAAAAACACATAATCAATATTATCAATGGTTCTTCCTAAATCTGCTTTGATAATAAAATTTTTTTAATCTCATAAATATAAAAAAAACTAATTTAAGAAAATATAAATATAAAAAGACAAAAAATGTAACTATTAATAACGTAAATAAACGTCTTAGCATCACAAACAATGCCTTGTGGAATGAATTTAGAAGTATTCTTTCTGTTCTAATTAACTGCTCTACAAATTAAGGAGGTTCGAGCGTTAGTCGAAATCCAATTTAGAGACTTATTTTTTAATATAATGTAGATAAACACTGTATACAAATAATTCCACAATTTGAACAATATTGACCATACAGTTTTTTTGTAATATCATTCTGAAATTGACCATTTTAACATAGCGTCTTATGGGAGACAGTCGTTTCAAAGTAGATAATCATTGATTTATACGCACTCAGCAAATTTAGGACTTTAAAAAACTAGGATTTGACAGATGAAATATGTTGATATTTACGTACGTTGATTATTGAATTGTGTACAAAACAGGACAATCGGATTTGACCGTATGGATTTAAGTTTTATTGTCACAAAGTTTATCTTTACCTCACGGATCATATTAGTAGTAACAGATAATAGTAACAGACTTGGCAACGCTGCAGTGCACAGCTGATACGAAGCCGACAAAAGCAGCAATGACATTCTCTCTCCATTCCATTTTCCTTTTTATACAAAATCGGTCTTTATACCGATTCTGTATTTCTCCCTTATAACTCGCCATGATCGCCATAATCTGTCACTGCTACTGAATTATATACTAATGGAAAACGCTCTGCTCTCTGAAACGGCGTAATAAACAGAGACAGCTACTTTAGGTATCGCTGTCCTTCATGCACATTCGACTGTCGTACATTCAGAATCAAAAGTATTGTTGATCCGAAGATTCAGAAGTGAATCGGTTTAGTTAATGAAATGCGCGGACGCATGGAAAACACTCTTGATTCAGACTGTGCCAACAAGGACAAAGTAACCTAAACTGACTCTCTCTGTCTATTCAGGCGGATGGCCTCAGAGCGCTTTCCATTAGTATAGTTCAGTAGTCACTACCCGTCACGTCGCGAAGTGCAACGTTGCCAAGTGTATACTCGATTTCTCGAGTCGTTGACAATCTTATACATTTGTTAATATTCTATTCACTAATAATTTACTAAGAATACAGCACATAAATAATATCCACAATTTGTTACAGTAACATTGCACATGATTCTGAAGTGCTATAATGACAATTTTTTTCAGTTGCATTTTTGATTCCAAAGTAACGCTCGAACCTCCTTAAGTATTAACGTACGGATATAATAAACATGAACATGCGCTGTTAGTATCTTTGATGAGGTGAGGAAAAGAGATGTGTCGATAGAAAATAGGTTTAAATGTTTTTGAAAAAATGCATTATTTGAACAAATGTTTTAAATAATAAAAATTACTTGGTTTTAAAGAGCAAAAAATTGTAATTTTGAGATAATTCCAACATTATGTACTATTTTACAGAGAAGTCTCAACAACATATTAAAATGGCTCAAAAACTGGATAATCAAAGCTAAATCAAATCTGTGACGTTTACCACCAGACAAATCGAAATCTGTGACGTTTACCACCAGACGAAAAACTTGTCCAACTGTGTATCTTAACGATATACAAATTCCTCAAGCTAATGAAGCTAAATATTTAGGATTTTACTTGGATAGACGACTCACTTGACAAACATATATCATCACTAAGAGGAAAACAATTGGAGCTCAGCTAAGAGAACTTTACTGGCTCATGTGTAGGAATTTACACTCTCTCAAGAAAATATTGCTTTATAAGTGCACTATTACGCTTATCTGGACATATGGAGTGCAATTATGAAACACAACTGCCAATTCGAACATTGAGATCTTGCAACGATTTTAATCAAAAATACTTCAAATAATTACCAATTCACCATGATATGTAACAATAGACTCAATCATGACCTAAACATTCCCATTGTCAAAGAAGAAGTTAAAACCAGGGTATCGATCATGAAACTTTTTCCCTGGAATGAAAAGTGAAAAGTGAAAGTTTTTATCATTGAAGTTAATGGAGAAATTTTTCACTTTTCACTTTTCATCCTAGGGAAAAAGTTTCATGATCGATACCCAGAATTGAAGCATATCAAAATCGTATACAGGCTCATCCCAATGCCTATGAATCCCAACTATTGAATATTGAACCTAGAAAAATATTTCACATACTGAAGAGAAAGGAAGCTTCTTAAGATCTAATCAACGACAAGAAATAAATATATGATGGATGAGCCACTGGACTCATACCATGCTTGCCTACTTATTTAGTTAGTTCCGACCCAACTATTGCTTAATGTCTATATTAGACAGATTGCTGTGTCACTAAAAAAAGTTTTATATACAAGGTGTTCGAAAATTCAACAGATTAACTTTCAGAGATTGTCGGAGGTACCAAAAGAATTATTTTTTGCAAATGGACCTAGGACAAAAGTAGGAAGTAACAAGATCTATTTACTGACCTTATGACTAGACTCTGTGTATAGAGGCTTTACACATCATCTTGTGCATATCGCTAATTGGTTAATTTAATATAAAACATTTTCATTGGTAAAACAGTGAAAAATTATAATACTAGGCACCGGCTGATATAAGTGGTATGTGCAATCGGGAATTTAGATTAATAGGACCTTCTATTGCCGCGTAAAACCAACCATTAGGATTACAAAAAAAATACCTTTCCGTTATCCTGTAATATTTTGTGCTGTCTGAGCTATAATAATAACTATTAGCACAGTTTGAAGAGATGCTGGCATCAGAGAGAAACCTGAGAGCGGCCTTATTGTGAAACTCTTATACTAGCGCACTGTCCATTTTCCTGATATGGAAATGAGGTACTGTATGAGTAGTAATCTATTCAGAAAAGAGTTATGCACCTGAATTTCTAAAGACTTCACCGGATTTCATCAAACTTCATGGATTGTTATGGACTTCATCGGACTATGTTGAATTTTACCGGACTTCGAAGAATTCATCAGGTAGCCGGATTTCATTGGATTTTAGTTTAGTACAGTTTGATCGTATCGAACTTTATCGGACTTCGAGAAATGTTATCTGACGCGCTGTGCATCAAAATTTGAGAGTGGTTGTCCTCTCATACCATAGCAGTTTTTGAAAATAATAATCAATCTTATCAGCTCTTATTAGCACACGTACTACATAATAATGCAATCCTGATTTCATATCGATCATAAAAAATTTCATATAAAAACGAAAAAATTGGTAAATTACAGTTTCGTTATCGACTTCTAGTGTTTACTTATAACAACATATAATTTATATAAAAATTTTATACTTTAAACTTATAAAACAAACTTTGTCTGAACTTATCGTCAAATTTAGTACAATTGTATTAAATTGGGTACATTTTTAATTATATTAGCATCTTGGTACTATATTGCAGAAAACAGACAGCAAATAAAAGATAAATAAAATTTTTTGAAAGCTTTTGATCTAATCTGGTATATTTTTAATTGTACAATTTATTTTTTGGTTCCGACAACACTGTTCGAACTAGAGATTAAGGTGCGTCAACTAAATCCCGACAAAATTAAATTTTCCTTTACGTGTGATTTTATGCAATAAATGTCTGTTGGCGCTCGAGTAAATCAGATGTTTGTATGGAACGTGTATATAGAAGGTGATATTAACCTGGTGAGGCAGAATGTTCACGTCCTAAGTGTCATTTCCAATAAGGGTAACATCAAGCCGCTTTATTCTTTTAAAAAAGAAGAAATCATCACGAAGAAGGTTTAGTTGCAGATTTTGAGGACTGTAGTGAAATTATTGAAGGAAACTACGATCTACGATTACGAAAGGCCGTACATTCCTCAACAAAACGGCGCATCAGCTCACACAGACCATTTAGTATAAAATTGGTTTTCCTACATGGACGCGTTTTGGTCCAAAGAATTCTGATCTCCCAACAGACCAGGTTTAAACATCCTAGATTATAATATTTTATTTGGAGCATTACTAGAAATGTATCTAACAAGTTCAGACTCCCCAACGTGGCAACCCTTCAAACCATTATTGAGACAGCATTCATGAATTTAGACAAAGATGGTTAAAGAGAACGTACTCGCGCTATACGTAAAGAATCGAAATAAATGGGGGTTATACTGAGTAACAGAATTCAGAGAAGACCTCTCAAGTGACGTACAAAAAATGTTTGTGTATTGTTAAGTTTTTTCTGAATAAAATAGTGTTTTTATAAACTTCTCTCTCTCTCTCTCTCTCTTCTCTCTCCCCCCCCCCCCTCCCCAGATTTAGCTGACGCAATTTTTTTGGTGATTCTAGAGATGAAAAAAAAAGACCCGTGTCCCGGTGTTTGATTGAATAGTATTGAATAATATTATATATATAATATATTACTACTAAAAGTAACTGATATATTATTAATTAAAGGTGCCAGCTCAAAGTGAATTTTTTTTGTTATGTGCAGTAGAAGGAATACAGTGTGTACCTATAATATAATTAGAACAAAAAGGATACTCAAAAATTTAAATCTTTTTATCTAATAGTAATATATTACCATGAAAAGTAACTGATATGTTACTAATAAAGGTGCCAGTACAAAGTAAACATACATAAAATGTATGTAACTTTCGGCCGAATTTCGAATCGCCTTAACCTTCCGCTTAACGCCCTCACCGCCCCGTGCGCGGTCCAAATGTCGCACGGCTCGAGTATTATTACGTATATTATATATTATTATTAGATAATCATCTAAAATTTTAAAGGTTTTTGAGGATCCTTTTTTGAATACGGCTTGACCTTTTTATTTTTAACGATATAATTTTTTTTAGGATATCACTTATTTTTTATAGTACAGATATATAAAAAATATATATGAAAAAAAAAAATGATTTTAAAATATTATTATAACGAAAGAAAGTGAAAAACGGCGAAAAGAAGGAGTGGGGAGGGGGAGGGGGTGCGATGGGTCGAGGTTGGTGGAGGTGTGAATAACTTCTATTGCACATAACGCCCTCTAGAGGCGCCATTCAAGCGAAATATTGCACAGTTATACTCTACTCGGCAAGACCTTTCCAACGATATATATTTTGTATCAATTCGCGATTATCACTTTGGCCACTTCTCTTGTGAGTGTTGATGATTTACATTCCACAACTTAATTACGGTCACTTCTATGTTCAGGTCCTAATTTTAAGAACTCAATACTGTAATCCATAGTCCAAGCCGTTCTCTTTATACAAATACATTATGGACTATATGAATCAAATATTGGCAGCAATTGACAGTTTTAAACGCTATATTGGATCAAGATCTAGTAAAACAAACTTAAATTTCATAAATTTTTTTATTTTCATCGTAACAAGATGTCGAAACAATTAAATAAATAAAATTCTGAAAAATAATCACGATTAGTTGGTAAAACAGACGACTTTAGGATCTCCTAAAGTTTTATGTCTATGGGGCTAGAAATCGGTCCGAAACCTCAGAAAGAGAAAGAACAAACTTTTAAACAATTCAGTCAAATGATCAATGAAATTAATTCAATTCTTTTTTCACCCAAAATCTCAAATTAATTTTTAGCAGAGAAATTTGAGCCTGAACATTGCCTCAATCGAATAAAACCTACACAGAAATTTAGTGTACAACACATTGCCTAGCTTTTTTCGTGTACCAAACCTCATACGGTAATACACGTTTTTGTGGCTCTCTTCCAAACTATTACGTGCATTATAGACAAGAACAAACGTGATAACTGTGACGTAGAGCATAACATGGCTGATTTCTATAAAGATTCAGGATTCAAATCCATCCAGAACACAAAAGTTTAATTAGATCGCCACCTCTCGGATGGCAATGGCAAACTCAGAGAATATTTACCATCATCGCTCGAAACTGACGTTAAAAACTGTAGGTTCCCTATGCACATGATAGATACATATATATGCATCGATTCCCTAAGTTGAGGGTTGGACATTAGACTCACAACCTAATTTCAGAAAAATCATTATTTCGAAAACCTCATCTCCCGATGAGGAGGGGAGGCCAAAACCCGATTTGGACTGTAGTGCCATAAAAGAAGAAAACAAAGACGAACAATCATTACAGGATTACCACAAAATTGTAATCATAAAATTCCCTGACATTTCCCTGAGTTACTGACAAAATTTCGAGATATTCCCTAACCTCGAATGATACATACTTAGCAATTTTCATGTAATTTCCAACAATTTGTAATTCCCTGTCATTTCCCTGACTTCCCTGACTTGTGGCAACCCTGAATATGCTAACCACTCTCAACACTCTCACTCCCATCCCCACTCCACCTCCACCTCTATTCCAACACACATACGTCCGCGCGCGCATTTTTATATGAAAAAGATGCATAAAAATCTAAGCTTCGTGTGTGTGTGTGTGTGTGTGTGTGTGTGTGTGTGTGTGCGCGCGCGCGCGTGCGCGCACGGGCGCATCTGTTGTATATGCATCAATGGTACATTTATGATTTTAAATTTTCGTGCGTTCTCAGAATTATCCGGAATAAACGACGTGGACGTGACGGACGTTTCATTCCTTTGGGATGCTTGATTTTCGTGAGTCCTCTTGCATGGGAATAGGGATGGGAGTGGGGGTGGGAGTGGGAATAAGGGTGGTGAGAGTGGTTAGCATATTGTTATTTAAAATCTCAAGATTTATTACAGAAACCTGATTTTGAGGCATTAATAAAATAAAACTTTAAATGACTACAACAAAAAGACTAGTCATTTTCAAGCTTTGTGCCTATGGATACTTTTGATAAATGAGTCAAGAATTATGATATATTAAAGTTTTACCCAATTTTACCGAGGGCTAAAACCCTATGATTTTGTGCGGGGTCCTTTAGGAAGGTTCCGATTGCCTACATGCACGATTGCACATTGCTCGCTGATTGGCCAATTTAAAAATAATATAACCTCATTGATAAAGCAGAGAAAAGTTATTAGGTACCGGTCGATGTGAGTGCAATCGGGAATGTAGACAAACGGAATTGTCCCGAAAATTTAGAATGCACTTGACGTAACCTATATATTTTCAGTACTGGTAGTAAATTTTGGAATCAACCATAGTAATCGAATTAGATAGGAGTATTGATTGAATAAAGGAAAGCAACGATAAAAGGTTTATTCGCGTGTTTAAGGTTCCTGAATACTCAGCCAAGAACTCCGTGTTGATGGGTAGCGACACCGAATCAGTCGGTGGCTAGCAAAACTGGTAGTACGCTACTGGTTATACACACAATTGCAAGCTCATGTCCGTGTGCTCATTTTCGGGTAGAAGGGGAGCGCACAGACATGGGTTCATGCTTGTGTGTGTGTATAGCGCCTCGCCATGGTAAAAGTCTGAACTAATAGGCGTGAAAAAGTGATGTTTTGACGACAAATTTTTTCTTGCGTGCCATTTTGTCAATATTTGCTTATTTGTGAAAATGTGACTTCCCTCGTACTCGTGAAAGTCCTAAAAATTGGCGGAAACTGCAGTTATCGTGAAATTTTATACGTAAAAGCGAATATTTCACTCGTTTCATCAGCTGTCAAAATGTGTGATTCTGCCCGAGTATAGGCTCACTTTACGTGCCTTTTACGACCATTTACTGACCATCAGAAGAGAAAAGGACAGTTTCCGCCAATTTTCACAAGTATTTTTGAGCGATCTCGCCTTTTAAATTTATCCAAATTGTCTTTATTAAAAAATGGGACGCAAGAAAAATTAATGTGTTTTTCTCGCCTATGACGTCACAATTCCAACATGGCCGCCGCCAGTATTCAGGAGCCTTAAACGCTCCTAATCACTCCAACGAGTTTGTTTGAATAAGTAGAAGAGTTATGATATGAGCATATTGGTGAAAAGTAGAATAATACAAGTTGATACAATGATAGCGCTGATAGTATGCTCTTCAAACATTAAGAAAATCTTGAACATCGACAAGATGCTATTAAAGACCATTAACTCTAGATAATCTTTCGTTTCTATAAAAAAGCCTCCGAGGACCAGAAGATAACTGATATAAATTTGTGATTATTAAAACATAAACATTTCGATAATATATTATTAAATTCATATTTTTTTTGTTATATAAATGCTTCATAAATAAGTATGCATAATTATAATGCTATAATACTTTATATATTGCCGCAAAATTACATTTTTTTTCTCTGGAATTATCACCTTTAATAATTAAATTCCGACAATAATAAAGTCACAGTTATAAATATAAATCGAATATTATTGAGTTTGAAATAAATGTACATGTCTATGAAACTAATAAATCATAAAATTACTACTATATTATCAGAGTTTCTTACTTCTCAATTAAATTTCAATAGAGGGACATGAATTCCCATAATAAGAATATATTGGTCTTTAATAGTATTTCAGTGCCTTGGAATAAGAGTGGACTACGAATACTGCTTATTCAAGATTAACAATTGCATGATGCAATGGTACAACAGAAATCTACATGTAACATTATCATATGTTTCCTACTATACCGACTATTAAATCATGTTGTAGGTAGGTAAATGCCAATAACTAACAATGAGATATTAGTTACCTAATAAGTAGAAAAACAAATTTAATTAATATCTATATATTAATCACAGGTGATTTAATGCATCATCATTTTATTTTCTAAAATATGTGCATTATTGCACATATATCAGATTATATTATCCATATAAAATAAAAAATGACTTCATGATCTAAAATCTAACTTAACATTTAAAAAATTATCAGTTATATTATTTGGCATATTATTAACTATTAATATATACTATTTTAATAAAGTTACAACCTAATTTAATGTAAATTCTCAAATATGCATATCCATATAAATCATGTGTATACATGTGTGTATATGTATCGAATGTGAAGAGACTTCTTTCTTATAGAATATAGAAAAAGGAAAATAATCAACAAGATGGTGATTCAGTTCAAAGGATAAGAAAAAAATAAAAACAGTAAAAGAGAAGGAACTATATAATTGAAGAATATCAAATGTGTCATGTGTATCAAAACCAAGCACTTACTAGATTTGTAGACATGAGTACAGCGCTCACATCTCTTTCATATAGTTGAACTCGAGCCATATCAAGATGCTTCCTTCTGTAACATAGTAAATGATATATTAAGATCTATTGAATAAATGCAACATTTGTACAAAAATATAATTTAATTCAAAAACAGAAAATTTAATATAAGAGAATTAACAGATTAGCTATGTAATATTATGTTAACATTGCACAAAATACAAGACAAATTTTTATGATACAAAGAAAAACATGATCAATGTAAATACATAATACCAAATACATTGATGATTCAAAATTTAGTAATCTATAATATACATAGAATACAATAGGAGTATATGTATCAATGTATTGAATTCAATATAATTTTTACATTTTTCTTGTGTTTTGAAAAACAAATAGTTTCTTATTATGAAATACATGCAAAAATTTTGCATAATGTATCACATTTGTATTTGAAACGAAATAATAAAAAATAATCTTGGAACAGCAATGCATACATACCGTACCTGAATGTAAACGTGTTGAACTATTGACCAGGAAGGAAATTAACAGTTATAATTTATGTTGATTTCAAAATCACTAATTGCACATGCCTGCGATTGCATGTTCTCGCAAGAGTACAATATATCGTTTCACATGGAACGCAATTTAATCACCAAACTATTTACGAATCACACTCGCCTACAACACTGCGATCACCCAGCCACAGCCATACCAAGCTAGAACGTTACACAAAATGGCGGTGAGTTTAACGGATGTGATAAGTATACACGTAGGACGTACATACATGGTGACTCAGTCGGTCATATCGGATGGGCGATATATCGAGAATTATCGAGAGCGATATATCGAAAATAAATAATCGAATATAATGAATGCAAATCAAGATTTGTGAAGGCCTCTTTCACCAATTCCGATTAACAGGTAGAAATACCAACACAATTAATTTAATATATCAGAACATTTCTTTTTTTCTTTTTTCAGATAAACGATATTTAGTTCTCACGTTAGCAATCCAAACTCGACCCAGATCAGTTAACCGAGGAATCTGATATAAATTTCGAACTGTTTTATGAAGCAAAGTATTAATTGTAAAAGTTTGTTATCTACTGAGCTTGTTGGGTGCATTTAGTACGATGACCGCTCAGTGAGCTCTTGCTGACAGGCCAGCTCAGCGGTTGTTATATTGAGAGCTGAGGATGCCATCGCAAGCGACGTAATTTGCGTAAGCATAATTTACGTCAATCAATCAAATCATCTCAACTAAACTAATGCCTGATACAATTTCATTGATTCACGCAAGTTCCGCTTACGCAAGTTACGTCGCATGTGACGGCACCCTGCGAAAGCAGGTGCCTGTTATATCAGCTGTGATGAATTGCGCATGCGTTAGGATCACGTGTGCAAGCTCTTTAGGTATGTACTTTTACATAGAAGCGTCAGACTGGTATCCCATGGAGCGGAAATCTACAGTAGAATGGAACAGTCAGACCAATCACAGTCGCAGAAATGAAAGCAGAGTAATGATTGCTGAGTCATGATTGGTCTCACTGTTCCGTTCTACTGTAGATTTCCGCTCCATGGGACGTCCATAGACATAAGAAACCATAGACCGAGCGTAAGCCTGCGGGGTAATGCGATAAACGGGGTAAGGGGAAACAGCGGACGAATTCGGCTATTTCCGTAGATCGGCTCGGGTATGTTCGAGGTTACAGAAAAGAGTTTATTTTTTTTGTAAATAAATGTAAATATAATGCAAATGTGATGATATGTGATAAATGAGAATAAAAAAAATCTGTATTATTTTTGTAGAAACACGTTTTAATGAACAAATATTAAATCTCTCTTCCGTACAATTGATAAAGAATAAACAAACAAGAAAAAGGAAGCCAATAACGGTCAAAGCTAGATCACAAATGCTTATTATAATTATGTGTTTTTTTTAATTTTATATTTTTTATATTTTATGTTTTATTTTATTTCTGACAGATGCTTCTAACCTTTGTACTTTCAAATACTGACACATGCCGAATATTTCCGAATCTAACCGAAGTTTACCCGACTTCGTCCGATATTTCCCCTGTCGGTTATCACATCCCCCTTGTCTATAGTAGCAGCTTACGCTCGGTCTATGGTTTCTTATGTCTGTGGGGACGTCAGCCTCAAGTATTGAGCATCAAGCATTGTGAGCTTACTATCCATCAATTTTGATCACGTGATCTGTTTTTAGCGAATAATAAACTTATAATGCTCAAGGCTCGACGCTTAACACTTCTATGTAATGGCATTTTTTGGCCACATCAGAGTTGCGCATGGAGGTAGGAATATCCAAAAAGTATACTATGCAATTCGTATCTAAAGTCGAAGGCACATGATGTTCAATTGTTTTCCTGCTGGATTGATTGTCTCTCCATGGTCCTTCTTTCTTCCTTTAATCGGCCATTTTGATATATAGATCGCGCAGTCCATTTTCAACACAACTTTTATATAAGACATCACTCAATAAGTCCCGGGCCTGACATAATAAGTGGCGCACTAATAATAACAAATCCATATAATTTTTAGAAAGTACTAACCTTCAAACATACGTGTCAAAATTTTAGCTCAATCGGACCTTTACTTTACAAGTTACAATGGTTAAGTGACGCTACTTTTGTCGAATTTGGGCGACCAGAGCGTTCAGCATCATTTGTGTTTTTACGACTGCGTTTAAAGTCAGCATTCCACTTCTTAACTATTGTTTCCGACGGAGCAGAGTCCGAATAACACTTATCAAGCCATTGCTTTGCTTGAATGGTATTTTTTTCCATCAGGAAGCAATACTTTATCAACACACGAAATTCAGATTTTTCCATTGTTTTGAAAAATGCAAAAGTAGCGTCACTTAAACCACTGTAACTTGTAAAGTAAAGGTCCGATTGAGCTAAAATTTTGACACGTATATGTTCGAAGGTTATTTAGTACTTTCTAAAAATTATATGGATTTGTTATTAGTGCGCCATCTATTATGTCAGGACCGGGACTTATTAAGTGATATGTTAATATTTAGATTACTACCTTCGTAAAATGAGGTGAAGCCAACTTGACAAGGGACGGGATGACGGCCATCTTTACCCAGTCATGATTAGACTATAGCATGCTATATCTTAGAGCTAGTTGTTCCACCTTTCGGTAAATTTTACCTATAAGGTAAATGTGGCAATTCGCGCATGTGATTGGGTAATCTTGTTATTTACCTAACATATAAAATTTACCGAAAGGTGGAACAACTAATCCTTAATCTTATAATCAAAGCTAGAGTTCTCTAATCAAAGTGAAATGTACACACTAACACTACTTCATAAAGTAATGTATGTGATGAACGGATAAATATAACGTCTCTCGTATTCTGCTGACCTGTAAGAAACTATAGCGTGTTAGCGATTTAGATATTATATACTAAAAATATCATATCATAAAAATGAAAAGGTCAAGCCATGTTCAAAAAGAGATCCTTAAAATTTTAGATCTTTTTATCTAATAATAATATATTACCATGAAAAGTAAATAATATATCACAAATATATAAAAAAAATTATTTAAAAATATTATATATCGAAAGAGAGCCATATATGATCGGTTCGGCTCGAAGCTCGGCTCGCGATTCGCGGCTCGGCTCGCGGCTCGCGGATCGGTTCGAGGCTAGAGACGGTCTCCGTCTCGGCTTGACCGAATTTAAATTCTTTTAGCTCAAATTACTCGTGGCGACGCCGCCTTTTAGGACATATTACGTGCGATTTTTTAATATTTTTCTATATTTTATATTTAATTTTTTATATTTTAGTAGATGCACCTCCCATGGACTTTGATGACTCGGGATAAGCGACTTGTAGTGTCTATTATTAATCTTTTAAACTAACTTTTAAATTAACTAGTAGTTTTTTTAACATGGCCGGAAACACTACCGCATCTCCTGATAGAAATCTATCATATTCTCAATATCTTTGGGACATTGGAGATGTTTGAAGAAAGCCAAACGTGTCGCTTGTTGATGCGAGGAAAAGCCAAAAAAAGTAAGGACGTATGGCTGCCATAATTTGTCAATTTTAGCTAGACTCACATCGCGTGACTATCATCCGACATGAACTGAGATCACTGAACTATACTACAGTTCAGTAGTAGGGTAGGCCGAGAGGCTAAATGTGGATTTACTCGAGCGACGTGGGGACCTATTGGATTGTGAAGATTAGATGCTAAAAAGAAAAAAAGGTTATATGATGTATGCCGTTTCAGTGGTGGGGGGAGCGTGTACAGGCTTTCAAAAAACACAGTGACAATGAAATACTCGAGCGTGTCAGATATTAATAGTGTAAGCGACCCATGTGTTTCTGATAACGGATAAATATTAATCTGACGGTTTACGTGGTGGGGTTAGCTGTAGGAAGGGGTCAAAAAAAGGGGAAAAAAAAATTTCCTCGAGCGCGTCAGATTTTTGAAATGTACACTACTACATGTAATTAACACACCATACCTTAATCTGACGCGCTCGAGTTTTCGAACGATCGATTTTTTTTATTTACTAATCCCCTGGACCCCCGGCTCTATATAAAGGTTTAATATTTGGTGGGGGTACTTATTAGGGTGCAAGCTTTCCCCCTTTATGTTATTCTGACGCGCTCGAGTAAATCCCAAAATCCCCGCTTGGCCTCCCCTACTACTGTGACTGAGACAGTTGATGAGAGTCGCCCACTGTCCCCCAACTCGCGGCGCTCACCGCTTGATGGTTAAGCCGCCGATTAAGCAGCGTCAGCTCTGTGAAGCTGGTACCCCTAAATGCGAATTTTAGTAAAATCTTTATTGCATTCGTTTGTCCACTATTTGTCCACGTTTGTCCACCCGTAATTTTCGTTTGTCCACCCTCCAAAAAAAGTTATAAACAAAAAAAATTGTAGCACCCCCAAGTGATTATTTTTCATAATTATGTACGGGAATCGTTTGTCCACAACGCGTACGTGATTGTCCACTCATTATTTTCGTTTGTCCACCCTCCAAAAAAAAGTTATAAACAAATTAAAGTTACCGTATTCGTCTTCGGACAAGTAAGTGCGGATGGACAAACGCGTAGGCATGGTGGACAAACGATTCCTGTGCATAAATATAAAATATACGCACTTACTTGTCCGAAGACGAATACGGTAACTTTAATTTGTTTATAACTTTTTTTTGGAGGGTGGACAAACGAAAATAATGGGTGGACAATCACGTACGCGTTGTGGACAAACGATTCCTGTGCATAAATATAAAATATACGCACTTACTTGTCCGAAGATGAATGTACTGTAACTTTAATTTGTTTATAACTTTTTTTTAGAGGGTGGACAAACGAAAATAACGGATGGACAAACGCGTAGGCATGGTGGACAAACGATTCATGTGCATAAATATAAAATATACGCACTTACTTGTCCGAAGACGAATACGATAACTTTAATTTGTTTATAACTTTTTTTTGGAGGGTGGACAAACGAAAATAACGGGTGGACAAACGTGGACAAACAGTGGACAAACGAATGCAAAGATTTTATCAAAATTCGCATTTAGGGGTGTCAGCTTCACAGAGCTGCTTGCGTCGCTGGCGAGCTGGCGCAAGACACTAACAATTGTAAGACAATGTTACCAGATCTGACTGTGAGTCGCGCAATGCTACGCACACAAAATCGAGCGACGTACGCGAAAGGCCGAAAGACAGAACGTCGCTCGGCTTTTGTGTGTGTAGCATTACGCGGCTCAGATCTAGTAACACTGCCTCAAGAACGTCCTTCTGTGAAAAACATGCTGGTAGCGTTTCTTTAGGAAACCACGTTTTAAAAAACGAATCTACGATAGTACCTCAAAGATAATATGGAAAACTATTGTCTAAATTCTAATTATCGTACACTATTGTCATTACAAAAATTATGTTAGAAGGAAAATCTTTTACACACGTTTCTCCTATAAATTTAAGTTTAATTATCTCTATAATCTTTTAGATTAAAGTTTAATATTTTGTCTTGCCTTTAGCTCTTCACTTCTTCTTTTTTGCAAGAGAATGTCCCGACTCCTGTCACGATACGTCCAGTATCGAGATATCACACCTAGCGACGAGTAACAAGAGACTTAGTCGTGATTCGTGAATAATATGTAATAAAGTAGGTTGGTAGCATTTAATACCCCCATTAGCCCGCTTAAGGGTCAATATCATCCCAACAAATAAGAATGAATTAGAATGGACCTTTTGTCTATTCGAATGCGTATTTTAAACAGCAAAAACTTTTTTTGGATTCAACTGGATGCAATTGGATTGAAAAACTGCATTTCCTAGTAAAAATTTTGAATTGAACAGTATTTACAATGACTGAACAAGCTGATATTATTTTAAGATTGAAATACAGATATGCTCCGTACAATTCCTATAAATAAATAAAAATGTATTCAGGATTGAAAAAGATTTATTTTAATATTTATGAATCTGTGCGCGCGTATTTCTGTAAATCTCAATCCATTTTAATCCATTTCAATTCATTTACGTTTGCTGGGATCGAAACTGACTCTTCTAAAGTGAATAATTACCCTTGCCGCTAACAACAAATATTAAAACATTCGAGATTTTTTGTGAAAAACTTATTTCTAACATGTGCGAATGCCTCTCATAATGTTGCCGGACATACGATATGACACCGGATCCTACTTGGACGTGAACCTTTTCTACACTCGCTAATTTCCTCTAGACTCGTGATATGCTTATAGGAGATTGAGAAAAGCCCCACAGGACACTCCACGTTCTACCAAACGGTTCCAGGTTATTCTCTCTAGGAATCGTCAAAATGCAAAATGCCATGTAAAATTTGACCCCAAGAACGAACATCGAGGAATAACATAAAGTATGATATATCATACTTGTTCGTATATATATACATATATATATATATGTCCAAAACAGTGGCGAACGAGAGTGAGGCTCAGGCCCGACTAATTCTCGTCCCTCACACACACAATTCAATATTTCTTCTCTTCTTATTATTATTAACCCCGCAGCCAAACAGGCTGATACTAGGCTATTGAGGTCCGCGTTAATAGGGGGTTATGTTGTAAGTGCAAGGCACCGGCTACCTCGAAGCCGGACGGATACCATGGATGATACAACAAGAAATGAATTGATGCGCCCTCCAAACATTGGACGCTTGCGGTTTTAGTGCCCATAAAACGTTCTTCGCACCCCCGCGCGCACAGACGAGTGAAGGACTTCCGATAAATTGAAATCAAAAGCACGGTCGAAGTCGGCAACACTTTTCAAAAATATTAATTGTGATGATGCAATATCCGAATCAGGACGAAACACGTTCGTCCCGTTCGAGCGTCCTCATAAGATATTCAATTTAATACTCATAACGCCCTTCTTAGGGCTAAGGCAGAAAACGAGATGTAACGAAATAGTATATTAGGAGTGTGCATTAATATTAAAGGATTTTCAAGAGATGATGTAACTAGTACTATATCGCATCAGACCATATTGTTGTTACCTTCATGTCAAAGCACAATCATGTGGCTTTAGTTTTCAATATGTGTCATTTTACCGAAGTGTAAACAACATTGTTTTTTTGAGCATTGAGTACATCGAATTTTGTGCCAACAAACGCAATTTGTGGGAAGCTTTGCTTTTTTGCTTCCATTTGAAGAAAAGTGCTGCTGAAAGTCAACGAAAGCTGTCGGAAGCTTATGCTGATTATATTCCATCAATTTCAACATGTATGTGGTTTCGACGCTATAAAAAAGGTGATTTTGACACGGAAGACAAGGAACGCCCACGTCAGTCGAAAAAGTTTGAAGATGAGGAAGTGGAAACTCTACTCGATGAACACCCGAGTCAAACGCAAGAAGAACTTTCAGAATCATTAAATGTCGATCGATCAACGATTTCCAAACGTTTGAAGGCTATTGGAATGATTCGAAAGTAAGGAAATTGGGTGCCGTACGAGTTGAAGGCGAGGGACGTCGAAAGGCGCAAAATGACTTGTGAATTGTTGCTTCTAAGACACAAAAGAAAAAGTTTTTTGCATCGTATCGTGACGGATGATGAAAAATGGATACGTTACGATAATCCGAAGCACAAAAAATCATGGTGCAGGCCAGGCGAACCATATCGACGGCAAAGCCGAATATTCATATAGCACCAAGCTCATGCTGTGTATATTTGGTTGGATCAGCTGGATGTAGTGTATTGGAAGTGTGCATTAATTTTAAAGGATTTTTTGATAAAAAAACGGTTTTATTGTAAAGAAATGGTTACAAATTAATCATTCAAATTATTGTCCATCTCTAGCCATTACTTTTCCTCATCTTTCTGATAATAGGTGGAATCCACGTCGAAAGAAAAACACATCTTTTGAGGCTATCCACAAATCGAACCATTTTTTAATATCTTCATAAGAATGGAAGCGCTGCTCAGACAGATCATGAGTCATCGATCGAATCGAAATAAATGGTAATAAATGGTAATCGGAAGGAGCAATATCTGGAGAATACGGCGGGTGTGGTAAGACATCCCAGTTAAGCGCTTCTAACGTTTCCTTGACCGGTTTCGCAACATGTGGCCGAGGGTTGTCGTGCTGAAAAATCACTTTGTCGTGTCTTTTCGCGTAATCTGGCCATTTTTCCTTGAATGTTTGGCTCAGTTGCATCAATTGTTGTTGATAGCGTTCCCCAGTGATGGTTTCGTTGGGTTGGAGCAGCTCATAATACACTACACCCAGTCACCCAGTTGATCTCACCAAATACAAAGCATGAGTTTGCAGAATATTCGGATTTGCCATCGATATTGATAGATCACCTGGCCTGCATCGTGATTTTTTGCGCTTCAGATTATGTTAATTCGCCGTATTTAACTCTGAGATTGAGTTGGTTGAATCATCAGTTCGAGTGGCTTCAACTTATTTTTTTTATTATATATACTGAATTCTCGCATACTATCAAAATATAAGATACATTTTTTTTTAAAACATTTATTTTATTTACTTATTAAATATTACAATATTATATATATATGTATATAAAATTTATATAGGTATATAATATACCCTGCCGGAAATTGGAATCCCAATACCAAGAAGGAGTTATGCTAGATAAGTTCAGTTGATCGGGAGATTCCGGACTTCGGTCTTCTGGTAACAGTGTCTTCCCGGTACCATTGCTGCCAAAAACTATACACGGTAGAGACGTCTCGATCCATTCTTGCCCCAATTTCACGAAATGATAATTGTCCCTCCCGAAGGCCTATTATATGGCCTCGTTCAAAATGGGTTAATTGTCGATATATAGTTCGTTGTCGCCTTCGACGCATTCTGTATAATTTTATCACACGTTATCGCAGTTTTCAAAGTAATACTAACTCTTATGAATAGCTCCACACGTGTCTATTGGAAAATTTTATTCTGCATTCGTCGTAATGTTACACTCGTATTCTGCAAATTGTGACCTTGTGTGTATGTGTTTAAACGTTTAAAGTTTATACGTATTGGTTATTGTGAGGAATATTTTCGAAGCTTCAGTGGTTGAGACGGTTAAGATAACTGTCCCAGAAAATCGGGGAAATCCCAGATTCAACTCCTAGCTGAGGTAATATTCTTCCCAATAAGTTCTTTACAGATTTTTCTAATTTTATGTAGGGGGGGATTATCTGTATTTCATTAATTGTGTTAAAAGTTTGAAAGTTATCGGTGTGCAGCCATGACTAAAAATATTTATTTGATAAATACATAAAATGTAATATTTGAAACATGTAACTTTGACTGTAAATAGCTGTCTTAAATTATGGTTTTCTCTACTATTACTTATTATCGTAAAAAAATTTACACTATGTTGAGAGCAAGTGTTGTCGTTAAAAACATATCTCCACTCAACTTACAGTGTTAATACAGTTTTTTTTGTGAGAATCTTTCTCAATCAATTAAAAATTATAAATATGTAATTAATTGATCTAAAGATAAGAACATTGCGGCAATGCAGACGGTTAATACTTGAGAGTAGGAGAGAATTGGTAGTAATGTAAGTGTAAAAAGAGGATAGAGAACATTTTCCTAGTTGCATCCCCACTTCACTGTTGAGCGACATGGAAACTTCCTAGAGCTGTCCAAGTTTTCTAAGTAATTAAAACCACTTAACACGAGTTTACCTAACTTACTGATATCGCAACTAGAAATCAGTTTTAAATTGCTTCTCTAGAAAGAAGGGAAAAGGAAGGGTGCAGTTACAGCATTAAGGAATTATCTTTGGCAGAATTTAAATCATGTAATAAATTGAAACATGTTTTATTACGTTTTTCTCGTTAGCGCTTTGGTTCAGATAATAAAAGATACAAAATTTTTCTTCTTCATTAATTGCTGATATGTACAAAAATTGCTAGAGTTATAACATAATACCAATGATGCTTTAATAAAAAGGAAAGTTAAAAGGAATAGAAATAACACCGAAAAAAATAGTGAACAAAATTAATTTCATCAATTTAACGTTTCTTATAAAGACGATCTTTTTTGAGCTATTACTAAAACTCACACAAAGATCTCTAATATATTTGAAAGATATAGAGATAGAATCTATTTTATCAAATTTATTGAAAATTGGATTCATGATCTTTACACGTAAGTAAAAAATGAACTTCATAAAAGGATCTTTTTTGGAGGAGTTAGACTGATATTGAATGAATCGGTAAAATGTCGGTACATAAGTATCCAAAAGTTATTTTTGAATATGAAAAGTATTTTTTTTTCGAATTTGATGTTTAAGATTAGAAAGGATCCACCGATTATACACGGCGATACTCCGTTTAAAATTATTATAAGCTACAGTAATTTGGTAATTCAAGATTTCGCGAAGATCATTGGGGGACATTACAGATCAAAATAAATCTCCAAATTTATTGAACGGAATAAAAAATCCTTTTACACGATTGCGAAGTACACGCAAAATTGAATGGTGGTGTAATGGATTTTGTATTATATAAAATCAGAAAAATGTTAAAAACTTACACTTTTTTCTATTCATAGAGTTATTATCTAACGTAAATGTTTTCTTAATACAAAAGTTTTATAGCTCATATATACCACTCAGGGTATTACGTGCACAAATAATACTGAGTTTAAAAATCTGAAATTAAAAACTTAAAAAAAAGATTTACATTGATCTATAAATCATGTATATTTGCTTGCTCAACAAAGACTCGGGTCGATAAATAAACTAGAAATTATGTCTAACAGTAGTTGCTCGATTTTATGAGAGCGTTGCAATATGTTAAATAAGGACAGATGAATGCGTTGAGTGAGACACAACAATATATATAACATAATATAAGAAATAAATAATATATGTCACTTTTACCGAATTTGGAACTAACAAAAATCTGTACTATCAATCTCGATCAAATTCGGCCATTCCAGGATCTTCTTAAAGAGATCCTAAAGTCGTCTATATTACCGACTATAATTTTTGTATTGTAAATAGTTTTTTTTATCACAGATTCGAAAATCCTTTTCTAGGATTAAAGTATACGCATTAATACGTACCTGTGAGGTAGAATCTATGAGGTAGACACAAAATTTCGAAATTGAGTTCTACTTTACCATTTCTTATTCCAATATTGTGCTCCAAAGCTGTCACGTCGTTCCACATCGTGACAATATTTACTTCATATAGAAACTATGTGATTTGTACTTGCAAAATAGTAGTCCACAGGCAAATAATTTGCATGAAGAAACAGAATGCAGTTCTTAAAATTTGATTTAGATGTCTCATTAAAATAATTACGATACAAAAATTTATGTATATGTGTGGCGTGCGTGAGATATTGATGTAGCGATGTATCAATGACATGTAATCGTTGTATGTAAGTGCTATTTCCAATAAGACTAATCGTCTTTAAGATCCCCTTAAGATATTGATTTTGAAAAGAGTCTATAGGTGTTACGGAATAACTAGATAACACATAAATGTCTTATGGATATTTAGTGTACGTTTGATTTTGGTCGTCCGAACATTCACAAGTTTCGAAGTTTGAAAAAGAATGAAATGTTACATTCCCTCTATTAATGTAGAAGCTATTTTGATGAAATTTAAGAATAACCAATAACTGACAATGAACTAATAATGATTTCCAAAGAGCGTTTGAGGTATGGTGAAAGCGATGAAAATTTTAATAGTTTAATAAGGGATTTGTCTAATAGAAACACATTACTACGTGAAAGTGCTTTATTCCTTTCGAAGATCGTTCATCGCAGACAATGGCGTCGGGAATGCCACTCTCATTTATCGCGTTATATGTGTGCACGCGTGCACGACTCACGCGCGCGCGCTCACGCTCGCGCTCGCGCGCGTGCACGCATATGCGTATATATATTTATATATGTATATATATGTACACATATATATATACCTGATGTTTTTATATTTATATATAAATATACATACCCTCTAATAAGCAATCCTAATTATTGAGTAAAGTACCGTCTGATATTAAAAAATACGCATGTATATGTACATATACAATTACAACACACGCCAGGACGGCAGGAATCCTGGTCCAGCGAGACCTTAATAATGTTTTTTTAGAACGAAGGTCAAAATGTACAGTATATATATTTTACATACTTATATCATTTCAGCAATAACAATTTTATTGTACGTAGATTTGCAAAATTAAATAAATTATGACAGTGGTACATCGCGTATTGGACGGAAGAGCCCAAAACACTGCGCAGAGGTGTGAGAGAAAATTATAGATTTAAATTCGGTCGAGGTGCAATTGTTTTTTTTACACACGCACGCGCACACACACACACACACACACACACACACACACACACACACACACACGCACACGCATGCTCTCTCTCTCTCTCTCTCTCTCTCATATTCATCCGTCTACTGGCTCACTCATTCTTACTTATGTTCATGTTGTTTTACTTCTCTTTTTTTTTTTGTTTTGTTGTATATCGCCAGATTATTTTTCTTCCTTTTCATTTCTTATTTATGTATGCTCTTTTCTATTATTTCTTTCTGTCACATTTCTTAGATTCTCTATTGCATACTCTCTCTCTCTCTCTCTCTCTCTCTCTCTCTCCCGATTTCTCCCATTCGCTCATTCATGCTTATTCTGCATTTCTTTCCATCTTTTGAAAAAAACAGTTCAGTTCACATGATGGATAGAGATCAATATTTCTGTTGTAAAAATATTCCTTGAAAAAAGGAAGGAAAGGGAAAAAGGAGAAGAGAGCGGGTTATGATGATTGGGGAGGTAGGAAACAGAGCATCGGCTTATAAAAACTATTCCTTTTAAGCATGTCCTGTAATATTAGAAATAATATCACGTCTCTTCTTTTCCACATTTGATCTTCCTATGTTGATCCTCCCATGATAATATCGACTTCTTATATCATTTTTCTTTTCTCTCTTACATCATTTTTTCGTGCTTTTTTTTATATTACAATAATTAACATCGTCACATACAGGCTTATACACTAACGATATGATTACGCTCCAAACCAGCAGAGCGTTCATTGATGAAGTGAGAACAATAAATTTTACGTTTCTTTGCACGCATTTTCTCTCGCTCATTCGTATATACTTAACATTTTTTTCTGTTTTGGAGGGAAGGTATCTCCCACAAACACATAGACACACACACACACACACACACACACACACACACTCTCTCTCTCTCTCTCTCTCTCTCTCTCTCTCTCTCTCACTCTCTCTCTTTCTTCCTCTCACTGATATGCCAATTTAGTTATAAAATGTTATAAATTATTTATGAGCGTTTTCTCGTGGCGTGTACAAATGGACTTAGAATAGCAAATGTTAGGTTTCTGCGAGTTACATATATATAGATATTTCTTAATTATCGATATTGCCATCTTTAGAAATAACAAATGTCGATATTTTCTGCCAATTGAATTTCTAAATCATCATTATTATAACTAGCAATATAAATAGCAAAAATGTATATTTTTGTATATACTATCGATTATTTTGCCATTTCTAAAATTGGAAAAGATCAATATTTAAAAAATATCGTTATTGTGGGTATAATCTACTCTCTTAACACTACAAGTGCTTCAAAGCATTTGATTAACCAATTAAAATAAAGAATTTTGCTAATTGATCAACCAACGAATGCTTTAAAAGCATTTGTAAAATTAAGTGAACCGTAGCTTATGTTGCCATTTCTATGGACTCAGGATCGTTCGTGATCCTTTTAGTGTTTTGCAACTATTAGCAAAGGTGCCGTATGAATTTTTTCATCTTTCTATACCGATCTCACACAAATTGCAATCAGATTAAAACTGTATCACATTTGATTTAGAGCTGGATTTCAATTGATTCTATCGTAACAATAATAATAACAAAATTACACTTGAGTTACATTCAACTGTTACTGGTTTGATTGTATATATTCTATAATTTCGAAGAACTCTACAGAAAGTTCACAAAGAACACGACGATTTAAATCTAAATTGGTCGCTAGCAAAATAATGGACAAAGATAAATTATCTTATGCCAACATTTTTACACGCAAATGTAACAATATCATTCATATAAAAAAGAAATTATAAAATGTTAATTTATGATTCGTGTGAAATCGGTTTTTTTCTTGCATGCAATTGGAAAATATTCAGCGCGGCTAAGCGCTCATTTGATTTCGTATCAGCAATCGCTTAACATCAGACTATCTCTAATTAATAATAATTAATTGGCAGCAAAGAACTCTTCACTTATGCGAATCGGAGAGTCTCTAATTAACCGTTTGAGCGCGAGAGAATCTTTAATATAATAAAAAATATATATCTATATATTATATTATATATCTCTCTAAGTTTTTTTTAGAGTGGAATCTCTTTTTATAGGGTGAAAATTGAGCGTAAAAAGGAATAGTTCAATTTTCAATCTTTAAGAATGAGATTTCACTCTTCAGAGTGAACTTTCACTCTAAAAGTTTTAGAGAGTACTTTTAACATTAACTGCAGCGCTATCATCAGATTCTAAAGAATTTAATTAAATCGACAGGATCTAATATAAATTATGTAAATACAAGAGAACTCTATTTGAAACCGAATATGTTGTAAAAATGTCAAAAGTTAAAATGTTGAAATAATTAATATGTATATAATTAATAATTGATAAATTCAAATTTTTGCAATTTTTCGTATTTAAAAAACGGAATTATACATATTATATATTCTTATATAAAAGAAAATCAAGATTGAAGATATACTTCAGCAGTCAAACGGTTAAATCGCGCAAGTTGCACTTAGTTATAATTATGAAATTAATAAAATAGAATATATTTCTTTCATTCGTTTATCTTGTGATATTAATTGTGAAAACAATCAATCTTAAATTAACGAATTATTGACGAACAAAATTACAAATTGTGAAGTTATATAACTTTTTACTACATATGTCATATAGAAAATAATTAAAATAATAACATAATGCGAAATTTACGTAACGTTAAAGTAATCTCTCATTTCAATATTTATCCTTTCAGAATTTTTCTCTCACATTTACTCCATTTTCCTCCCCTCCTTCATTTTTCGCAAATCACAATAATTCGATTTACAAGAATACTTTGGAATATTGTAACTATCTGTACCAGACCTTTCGAGAATATCTCCATAAACTTGTATGCATTTTAAATTGTTCAAAGCGAGAAAAGACTTAATTATTTCATTAATTAGAATGCATGTTTACTTATTCACACAAGACTTACGTTTAGTTTGTTAGAATCTTCGAATCATCTAATCGATTTTCAAAGTTCTCGCGAGTACATTCGAATTATTCAGTATGTTCACATACATCCTAGTGATTGCTAATGAACAGTTGACCAATCAGTTGACTAATACGGATAGAGCGCACAATTTTTAACCCTTTATATACTTTCTATATAAATTATAATTTAAGAAATTTACGTTTGTAACAATTTAAGTTTTCTATATCATATAATTTGGAGATTAAGTCTTAAAAATTGTAATTTATCTATTACGTAAATATAAATGTTACTAGTTAAATAAAAATTTCAAAAAGTAATTTTTATCACTTGTGTAATAAATAAATTACCATTAATCACTAAATAATATATATCTCATATTAAGTATAAAATTAGATCATATTAAGAATCTATAAAGGGTTAAAGACTTTAAACAGGTTCCAACATAAATAAGGAATGTTACAGTATATAGAACATTATATTAACATTTAATAAAGTATCTGAAACATTAACAAACGGACTATATAAATACTACAAGGCTGCCCTTAGTACACAGCTAGTGAATAAGGATTATTTCGTTCCAATATGTACGGGATTTGACTGATAAATCGATTTTTGTCGCACTTATTTCCAAATACTGTACATAGTTCTTTTATCAACATTTCGTGATTCGCTAAACATAATTATGAAATTGCAACAATGCACCCGTGTATTAATTTATAACAAATATAATTTTCTTCATTTTCTTTTATATATAAAAGAAATTTTTATTTTTATTATCTTTCAAGACCTTGATCCTTTCTCTAATTATCTTTCTCTTTTAATTTCTTTTTTTTTTTAACTATCTCTTCTCATTTTCATTTTCTCACGAGTATTTCTTGGTGTTGGTATTATTAGATATGCTTGTCATGATATTCAATAAGCACGCATGATTTTCTTCAATGCATGTTTATAGCTTTTGTAAAAACTCTTTTTCAGTTCTCTCAAATTCTTTCCCTTTTAATCTTCTCAATTTATACATTGCTTTTTACATGATCTATCATCAATAAATTACTAACATGACGGCAATCTTAATTTGCGCGAATAGACATAATTTTATATTAGGTTTCTGTCTCAATTATTCATGCATTTTATGTAGAATGCGAAAAAATCACATCATCCGTTTAAAACTTGATGTAGATGAAGAAAAAAAGAAAAAACAGAAAGAGTGTTTTGTATAAATCATATATTAAATTATAAAGGTTTTGAGCGCAAGATAGCAATATACGAAACGCTTTATCCGTTATAAACTGCGTGATTATTTTTTCAAAAAGGTAATGATTAATAATTAGGAGAACTTTTTATTTATTTCGTTTAATAGCTACGAATGCATTCGATATTGCGCGTAAATTTTCATAGCGTAATAAACATTTCTTTTAGTGTAATAAATGTACAACAAAAATAGCTTAGATCATCGTATAAATAAAATTAATGTTAATCGTTGCCCTGAGTGCCTTGGTACCCGACTAACGGAATTTGATTTCCGTCAGTTCTCAATCTATGGCAAAAGATGCACGAATCACGATAATGAATACGGTAAATATGAAAGAAGATAAAAATTTAGATTTAATAACATCACAGATTTAAATCTTGTATACAAGATTTGAATAGACATCAATGATCTGCAGATTTGTGTAAAGAAATAAAACTTTGCAAATTTGAAGATCTATTATTTGTTTAACAATTCCGAAGAATTTATCGAATTAAAAAATTACAACAAATTTATAACAGAGATCTCATCTTAATTGTAGATATAAATTCATTATCGAGTCTCGTGCGTTGTAGCCATTTTATATATTACACCTCCTTTTTTTCCTTTAACTGTATAGTTTTGCTAAAATTGGCAAATAATTATGCTGAATTTTTCCTTCTCCATCGTTTATTTAATGAAACGCAGCAACTCGTTGCGCAATATAGAAATAGTGACTTTATAAAACATTGCCGCAGGAAAACGTAGGACATCAGTCGTCTTCCAACAGCATCCGCGAGCTCATTAGAAAAATTAGCAGCTTTTTTTGCTTTTCTTTTTAATCATAATAATTATTACATAGGATCATTATATGTATGTGTGTGTGTATACATGTGTGTGTGTCGCAAGCAAAAAATATAGATATTGTACGTATGTATATACTGTCTTTTCTCATTTCATATGCTTAGATTTTTCATTACATAGTTTATGTTTTTTTAATTTTTCTTTCACATTCTTTTCTTCTTTACTTTTCTTTGCTTGTTCTTACATTTTTTCCCCTTTTCTTTTTTCACCATTTCTTTCTATTGTCTCTTCCTTTCTTTCATTTTTCCTTCCTCTTTCATTTATTCATAGTTTTTATTTAATTCTGAATAAGGCGATGGACTTAACTTCTCTTAGCGCATATAAACTTAATAAATTTTTATTTGTGAAAACGTGCCAGGTGGTTCTTAGCATAACTCGGGGCAACTCGGCAGGATATTTGTGAGCTAGTACCGTTATAAGAGTATATAGTATCCTTTTCTGATTATACACCACTAAATGTATTCTGTAATTCGCTTATTACTCCTCATTGTTCCTCCTTCTCTTTCTTTCTCTTTGATAAAATACGTACAAACAGATATACGGAATCATTTATAATAATAATGTACATTCAACATATCGCGAAGAAAACGTTGCGCGCGTTCGTGACACACACACACACTTATTAATTACTATTAATGTATTCTTATTAGTTTTTATTATTCATTTCTTGTTATTACTATTTTTAATTATTACTTAATTTTTCTTAATAATTAATTTATTAATAACATGAATGTTTACTGTTTTAAGTTTCTCTGTGTACTGTTTCCCATCTCTTTCATTTTGTAATTGCTATCTCGATGCATTACTAAGTTCTTTCTCTTTCTCACACGCGCACGCGCGCGCACATACACACACACACACACACACTCTCTCTCTCTCTCTCTCTCTCTCTCTCTCTCTCTCCCCTCCTCTTTAATTCACATCAATTTTCACACATTTTTCACATATCTTTTCCTATTGTACGGAAAAGTTTTGAAAGTGATTGCATGAAGTTGATTCGATTATTATATGTCTTTTCCCCGTTAAATTACGTTAGTATAAGCTTCACACAGCCAAAAAATGAAAAGCACTTAAAACAGTGCTCAACACTATATAAATGAGTTCTGGATCAATAATCAATTAATTCACAAAAGGGAATCTGCTATAATGGCAGGGATGGCCGCTACCGTATGCAGCCTTCGCGTTACAAATTCTTCATATATTTTTGTTTTTTTTTAGATTTAGCCTACTAAATAGCTTATTCGCAAGTCATTCTTGAAATATGTATGCATATTGCGTATGTATAGGTATACATAATAACATTAGTATTTTACTTTCCGCAAACGAATTACTTTTTTTCTCTTCATAAAGTCGAGTGTGATGTATTTTCTTTTTCCTTGCGATTTATCTGCCCCGTGTTTTCTCCTGGCATCTGTTACATATATATATTTCAGTATATATGTATGTATATATATATATATATATTTCTTTTTATATCACACATGTACATGATATATAGGGTATTTCGTTAAATTTGAAAACCAGTAACAGACACTTATTCCACGATGAATTTGGAAACTTTTCTTCGAAGAGAATTGATACGAAAACCTGATAAAACTGTCAAATAATTAAAAATATTTTAGTAAAAATAAATCTTGAACAGAAAACATTTATTAGAAAAATATATTTCATAATAAGCTTATTTATTAAACTTGATTATGAAAAATGTAGTGATTAAAAAAATTTTCAAGTAAATCCAATTGTACACATATTCATCGAAGAATATAATTTTGCTACTGATTTTCGCGCTTTACGATTCACCCTGTATATGATATATCTACATGCATTTACACATAATACTCATCGCGGCATAAATCAATCGTCGAAAACGTTATCCGAGTGATAACAAACATTCGCTTTAGTTCTTATACTATCATGTTTTCTTGCACCTTTAATACGTTTAACCCATATAATACCTAAATATATCACTTGAAAGCGATCGTCTCGATCTACGAGCGCTCGCACTTGCTTTATATTTCTCATTTTCATCAAAACTCTTTTCAATTTTTTTTATATATTCCCCTTTTATGCTCTTCTTTTTACATGAACAACGTACGAGCATCTTTCACGCCATAATTATTCGTATCCTTTTTAAATGCGTAAGGATTTATTACAATTGATTCTACCTTTCGCACATCGATCTTATATAATACAATCTGCGTTTATTATTATTTTTACGTGATATCATATGATTAATTTTAGCAATTTATTGCTATTTTACTTCGATAGTGTTAATCGCGTAAGATCGAGCAAGGAAGGATCAATCGTGACAATCCAAAGAGGAGCTGCAGAAAGGACGGGGGATGCTCGAGAGTGATGCCGGCACTCTAATCTGCTTTTAATTTATTTGCTGTATCTTCGCATGGAATAATAATATCCGCAATATCTTGCCCAGCCTGATATATATGTTATTTTATTATTACTATTAGTACTATTACTTGTAGTTACTTGTAGTTACTTGTTGGGTTACTCAAGAATTCGACAGTGCGCCGATTATCTCCTCTTCGCATCTCTTTCTCGTATTAATTAATTAGTAGTGACGAATCATTTCATTCTATAGCGACAGCGGAATATAATTGTAGCTTCGTAGCGACACTAGTTCTTTTCTTTTTTTAATTTTTACCTAGTTATTTCGGAATGCATCTTCGACTCGCATAATTCATTATCAATAATAATTCTTTTCTTCCTCTCACTCATTCTCATGCACACAATACATTCTTTCTTTCTTTTACTTCTTTGTATTTACGCGTTCATTCACGCTCTTTGCCCTTTTTTCTTTTTCTATCTCTTTCTCGGATCATTGGTGAAGGAGACGCTTTTTGATAATTAACAATCGCTTCGTCAATTCTTACAAAACTACGAAAAAGATCATAAAAAAATATTCCGCCCTCTTCTTCCGGAACAGAATATACAAGTAACTTTATAAAAAGAACATCGGCGACTACTTCCACTCACTCATTCTGTGCTATTTGTAAAAGTCAAAGCCATTTTCATCCTCACAGTGCACAAAATGAAAGTTACGCCGTCGCGACATATCTTATTAGTTTTTTTCTCCTTTCTATGTTTGCATAATTAAAAAGTATACACGGCATAATGGAAGTTCAATGGATTTTCAAGGATTCACTTTAGTATGACGATTTTAGATTTAAAGATCGAAAACAATTTCGAAATTACTAATTAAATCCAATTTCAATATCTTGATATAATTTCTTGATTGATAATTTTATAATATTAAAAATTTTTAGAACCTCTCCCGCACAACTGTTGTCTTATATTTTAATTAAATTTTAATCTAATAATTAATTAATAGTTAATTTGTAAGAAATTTTCGAAAAAAAAATCAGATAAGAAATCTATTTGTCTTTGAAAACTCGTCATAAAAGCTCCACCCTTTGCGTTAATTTTTAGGTGAAAGTCTGCCGATGGAAATCAAACGAAATCATAATGTAGCTAGCATTTTATAATATTTTCTCTATCTGACAACATCGTATTTTTTCAATCGACTATGTACAATCGTTTTGACTTGATGGAGCCTACTTGAAATTTTGATACAAATATTATTCATAATTCCGACGCAGCAACAACAATGATGTAGTTCGCCATCTAACTGCTATCTTCATGTACTCTAACGGCTACTAGCTGCCTAACGAAATTGTTTCTTGTTACCTAAATACTTCACCGTAGCATGTTTTTTTGTTTGATAGTAATAGCAGCAGTAGTTGTAATAGTAGTAGTAATTAGTAGTTAATAATAGTAAATAGTAGTGATAAGTAATAGTAGTAGTAATAATAATAGTAATGGTTGCAGTAGTGATAGTAGTAAGAATAATAGTAGTAGTAATAAATTTATCATTTTGAAACATTTTTTCACTTTCTTATCACTTGCTCTCACGCATTTTCTTTCTCTTACTCTTTTCTTCGTCACTTTTTTTTGTCTCGATTTTAACTAGGCTGATAGTTTGATGTATAATTTTTTTACATTTTGTTTTTTTATTACTTCTATGTCTTTTCTCGGACTAAATCAGCAAGGCGAAAGATTTGAGTATTGAAAGCGTGTAACGTAAATCTTCGTGTAATTATTGTATCAGTAATGTTATTTTATTTCTCTTTCTCTCTTTCTTTTTCTCTCTTTCTTTTTCTCTCTCTTTCTCACAACACACACACACATACACACACACACACATACACACATATACACACCCATACACACATTTACGTGCGTGCACGCACATATCTGTTCTCTATCTTGCTATCTCTTTTGCAATCTCTATCATACTGAGGACTAAAATTTCATTATCAACATTGTGTCTATTAAAAGACGAGATCAGTCATCTGTTAAATCCACTTCTAAAATTACCTAATAAAAACGAATTATTTTTTCTTTCCTCTCTCTTTGAAGTGGTTACTTGCTTCGTCGTTTTTCACGTAATTGATTGCTTGCTTGAAACGGCTGATACACAATGAAATATAAGAATAATCAATATAACTTGGTATCAGCAAACATTGAAAAATATATTCAATAACGAATGAACAATCAGTGTATGTTCATGATCAATGCAATCTTTGTATTCCTTTCTCACCAATTACAGTGCAAAACTATTCCGCTCTAAGAAACGGGTAATATCTGATTTTTCAATCACATTTATTTTCTTTCTAATTAAATGCTTCTTCTAAGCATTTTACTAATTTTCACTTATGAAAGACTGATGATTATGATAGGTTGAAATTGTTTCGTTCGATAGCAATTATTTTTTCATGTGTATTACTACGAATAACAAAAACTATTTTATCCTTTAAGTTATTGGCTAATTTTTTAATTCCTGTTTCTATATTTTATTCAATCTCTTCATTATGTATCAGCCTTAAATTACATGCCTTCCATCTCATCTCTTCCTATTCTAAACAAAAATAGTAAACTCCTCCAGTATCAAGTCAAGTATAATAATTTAAATGAAATTTTTTTTCTCCACAAAATTTTAATTAGCTTTTGCTATTAACCCCTTCACTTACAATACGTATAAGGCTCATAAAATTCGGGCCAAACATAAGAACCACGAGTGAGCACTGTGGTATGTTTTTCTGTGTATAAACACAATAAACACGGATCAAGCTCGTGGTAGGTATGTATAGTTTACACTCGACGCGTCGCGTGATCGATTTTGTTGTTGATTGTGGCACGCGCCATCGGGACTTAAATCGTAGTACAAGGGGTTAATAAAGCTTTTCAATTAATGAAAAGTATAATTAACATATAGTAAAGGGATACTGAAAAAGTTTATGTGAGCGGTTTCATTCTCTTTTTTAAATCGAAAATTGATAACTTTGAGAAATGGAACAATGACTTTGCATTTTCTCTTTTGTAGATTTCTTTCTCGTGTTCTTGAACTCTATGCGAGCGAAGATACGTCCCATGTGTCAACTTTGGAATTTAGATCGAATCAGCATATCGAAGATCGATCGAATCGAGTCGGTTTGACTCCATAGAATGTACTTGGGATTACTCTTTAACGCGATATAAATCAAGAAATGTGAAATGGCAGTTTTGGCAATTCTGCAATGTACTACTTTCGTCGTATGGAAAAAGACGAACAGATTTAAAAATTCTTCGTGTGATTGGGCGCGAGGATCGATTGGCATGCCAATTCGTTCTCCACAGACAATAGCTTATCTCAATATCACATGTCTTCCTCTTCCCTTTTACCATAAATTATATTATTGTTTAACTTATTATTCGAAACTACATCTTCTTTTCTTCTGTCATCAAAATAACATACAATGTAATAGTTTTTTTTTTCTTTTTTTAATAAATTAGAAACCTCTTTTATAAAGAATATTAATTTAGTAAGAAATTCACTCATAAAAAAAGAAAAGGAAAACTATAAGAGCTATATAAGTTTTTTTTCAACATTTCACAAGTTTCTATTCTTCATTATCTTTATTATCAAAGAGATACTCTTGATAGTTCAATCAAAAATTATTTTCATAAGAAATCACTTAGTGATTCTTTCATCTTTGAGCTTTAATAAAGACGAAGAACATGATGTATACGAATTATTATTAACATACGTGTTGCAAACTTGTGCATGCTAATTGTCATCATTGTTTTGCTTCTGCAAGCAATCATCCACGATTTTCAGGAAATCGTTATTGATCATATCGAAGACAAAAATATCAAATTGCATATTTGAGATACTGAAATTATTATTTTTGGGCATAAAATTCGCGCGCCACTGGCAGACATCTTCGGTTTTTACTATGTAATGTTTCGATATTTTTTGGACGTTTCTTATCATTACAATTGCTCATACCGTCTTTATTCGTATTTGACGTATTGTATAATATCTCGGAATTCGCTATTCAGACGATATTTACACCCCCGTCACTTAATACTGATACGTAATTTCTCTTTGTTTAGATACGTCTAAGCGTGAAGATAATTTTGAATATGCGAATAGATACTTCTTACATATGTTAAGAGAGAGTTTCAAACATAACCATAATATAAAATTATTGTAATTTCAATATCAATGAATAATTTTTGTGAAAAATGTAATCTATATAGCAATTTCTATTTTCTATAATTTTAAGCAGCGGGGGTGCAATTCAGAATTGCTAAAGTAATTTTTCACACGTGGATATTGTAAAAATTATTTGAATCATCATTTCTGATTACGGTTATCAATAATTTAAAATTGAAATCTATTTTTCATTTTTAAGAAATAATTCAACTTCATCAATCAACGTTGACATTATCGCTTTATCAGCATTTAAATATGTTACATATGCAAGTGCGTGAATAAGACAAAAAATAAATCCTATTGTCGAATAACGTATTATGTAATGGCAAATTGATTCGAAAATCTTTCTCAGTGTCCTTTGTTTAAAAAAAGAAAAACAAAGGAACAGAACAGTCTACGCCGTACACACACTGCATCTTTTTCTCTTTTTCTCGTTCTCTCTCACCTCCCTACCTTCTTCTCTCTTTTTCTTTGTCTCTGTAGTCACTATTCAGTCCTTTATTCTTGATGCATCTTTTACAAGCTTTCTTGTCGCTTTCCCTTTTTCACCTCCGCAAACAGCATTTTCTGAACGTTCTCGCATTCGCGATAATCATAAAACGTACTTTGTTACCCTCACCCTATATGTACGGTACTCAATTAATTTATATTGATAATAATTAATATAGTATTATCTGGTACAATCCCCATTTGTTACTTCCGCTACTCACCGGCTCCTCCTTCTTTATTTTACCTGTTTAGTATTCTGAAAGGTGGAGGAGCCCGCAAAGACGGGGGGATACTCGACAGCGCTTGTACGAAAACGCCGTGATGTTTCTTTAGTATCATTTGTTATATCTTTATTTTTTTTTATTTTGAACACTGGAGTCGGTGGTGTCGGGGGTTGGGCCGCACGCGTGCACGCTCGCACGCGGACGAGGAATATCCCGTCCCCTTCGTTCGTACGTGGGTCCTTACGCGGGGCGCAAGCTCGTTGAGAAGGTGGGAAAGGTGATGATGTCTCGAAAACGGGTTACAGATTCATCCCCATCTCTAGCTCTTCACACACCCTTGGATCCACCTCACTCTCTTCTGTTTCTCTAACGTCTCAGATGGAAAAAGCTGTCAAATCGACTCCCCGAAGGATCATGATCCCGATGAGCTTTCGCGTGTTTTTTGACCTGAGATGTCCCTCGCAATGACGGACCTGGACAGGCTAGCGAGTGATGCCAACCGCTTACGACTATGATGACGGGTGAAGGAGGCCTACGTCAGGCACCGCAGGGAAATGCAGATGCATCCCTTTGACAATTGGCTCAGTAACGGCCACCACGTTGCCACCGTCTCCTTCACTATAATCGATCCGAGATGGGAAATAAAAATATCGATTGCAATACCGATACCGATTAAGTATTACATCGATATTAAATTTACAATGCATACCTAGTAGTCAGACGTCAGTCTCGATACTCATGCAAGCTGGATTGATATTATTATTGTGACGAGGATTGCAATTTGACTTCTTCGTAATCTCCTGATGAGAGAATAAGGTGCCTTCTTCTAACTCCATCATATCCGACGAAGATTCTGACATCGAGATCTTCTTCATACCTGAAAGATACACGCACGTATTCTATAAAACTTTCCATTCATTTTTTATCTCTCTTTGTGAATACCGATCTTAACAATACTTAAAATGACATATACAATACGTTTAGTAAACTACAAAATTGATTGAATATGACAGGATTTTCAAACAAATTTATTTTATCTAATATATATAGTGTTTTTTTGCAATATTTTGAAGCTACAATGGTACAAAAATTACTTATCGAAATCACTTTGATTTAGAGATGGATAATGTTAAAAAAAAATTGAATGTCAAAAAATCGGTTTCTAAAAACACCAGATTTCCCGTAATTGAGAATATGTTGAAAAAACCAAGATTAATCGATTAATCCAAAATTTTTTTTTAAACAAAACAATTTAATATTCAACTCATTTAGAGAAGATCAACTGATCTTGAGGATAAGAAAATTTGTTTTTTTTTCTTTATTTAAATTTTTTAAGTAATAATTATTTAAAGTTTTTTGAGAGAAAATTGAGTCTAAAAACATTGAGAATTCAAAGATACTAGCACTTAATCGATTCTTTACAAAAAAAATACTCGAATATTGATTCATTGATATTTTTTGTCCATCCCTACCTTTGTCATTAATTTACTTTTTTTTACGAAAAACAACCTTTTAAATAATTCTTGATCAGTGATAGAAACTCAATAACAATAAATTCATATAACAAATAATGCGATGTACCTAAGGTGCCAGGAAGATACGGGCAACTAGTAACGTGATTGAAATTCTGCGATTGCATCTCCTCCTGGTCAGTCTCACGATGATAAAAGTAGTTGAAATTGGATACAATTACGGGAACGGGTAGAGCAATCGTCAAAACACCGGCGATTGCACACAACGAGCCCACAATTTTTCCCCAAACCCCGACGGGCCTGCAACAAAACGGGGAGAAATATCGTATCAAATATCATGCGTGCAATGCGGTATGTTAAGCTCGATCTACAATCAATCTAATACGTCAATTTTAAAATTGACGCATCAGATTGTCGCAACAATCTTGCGACCTGCTATCCGCGTTCTGCGTGCTATGTAGATCGGGCTTTATAACGTAGCGATTTGGGATTATGATCACAAAATTTTACTTGGTGCTAGGTGTGGTGTTTCTATCTTTGTGTGAGTCTGCCGTGTTTAGTGTGACGCTACTTAATACGGTACTGGTGGCAGTAGTTACATGACAATCCGCGTGCATTGGCAGAATGTTAAATGAAGTAGACTATGCCGTAAAAAATATTGCGTATCAATTATATCTATTATATATTAAAACAATTCACTTTACACACATTTCACCTTATTAATAAAATTGTATTAAGAAAAGATCATCTCTCTCATTGTCAGTAATATTTTGACATGTAATATTTTGACAGCTTACACCTTCGATTTTGCATTCTGCCAACGTGATACGATCCCATAAATTTTCGACCGTATACAAACATAGCATGATGCATTTAGTATAAGCGAGCAGCCTAGACTAGACTAAAAAACTAATGTAAGGACTCGCGTTAAAATGATCTCTTCATAATGTACTACAATTTCTTAGAAAAAGAATATTACGTTATTAGTCCACTGAAAATAATTCGCTAACTAGTACTATTTTATATTCCATGAAGCCCGATTTGCATAGCATGCAGAACGCAGGTCGTAGATAGTACAAGCTTGCAATCTGCAACTCGCTTTCTGCGTGCTATGTAGATCGATTTATAATTTATACATTGACTCTGATCGGTCAATTTATTCGGCTACATTTGATCATACCAGTAAAGTCAGAATAATTCGATATACCAGTGATGCACATGAGTAGAGAGACTAGCACTTGACTGAATCGATGCTTTGAGTTTTCAAAGTAGAACAAAACAATCGAGTATCCATCTTCTCTTTTGCTGATATTCGCAAAATGTGCCAGAACAATGACTCGTTGTGTATCAAAAAAGCACGAAAGATTATGGCATTTTTATTAGTATTGAATAAAAATAGCTCAATACTCCGAAATCATTTGAATGTTTAATATTGCAAAAACTGCGTTAATCAATTATACTGTTATCAATACCTTATATACCTTATATACGCACATACATACATTAGCGTATATTCTACAGAATTAAGAGTTAAGCAATTACACAAATTATTAGTCTTATGGTGTTAACTATGCTTTGAAAACAGCTAAACAAAATTCTTTATATAAAAAATGGTTATGTATATCTTTTAATTTTTAAATTTAATTAGTCCAAATTTTTTGTTGTTAGCCAGCATTTAATCGGAGAAGACGCTAATTTTATTATGAGCGAAACATAAATTCAATCGAAGCTCTCGCCTATCGAACGAATCAACTGACTCAAATATAAATCAAACATTAGTGATATACTATTCAAATATGAATGAAAAGTTTATTACATGCTTTCTTACACCCTCTTCCTACATACTTTCTCATTTTAGCATACCACTAAAGGTATTTCTAATTTATCAATTTGAAAATTAGCTTAAACAATTAATTTGACAAATTGAACAAATAATGGGTATTTTATTAATTAAATAACATTAAAATATATATGATTCACACAAAAAAGTTAAAAGAATGATTTACGATTAATTTATGCTGATGATTGATTAGATCAAAACAACAAATTCATTACTTTTGTCAATTAATTATTTTTTATTAACATTTGATATAGCAAATTCATGGAGATATACAAAACAACTCGCCAGTATCTATACAGCACTAACAATAAATAATTAAAATAGATATTGTATTAGTTTCAAAAAAAGAAATTTTACTCGTAAAAGATGTTATGTATTATACTAAGGATTTTCATAATGCATGACCAATAATGATTATATTAATAGCAATGGCATAGTCACGTGGAAAAATGGGGTCGAGCAAGAAAATAACATTTAAAATATAACGACATAATGATAATAGAATGACTATTGTAATGATAATAGTTTTGACAATCGCATGCTGGGCAATCGTCAAACATGGACGCATGCATTAGACCTTTTTATAAATAAAATTTTGTAAAATTAGAAAATTCAGAAAACTTTTATAATCGCGCTCAAAGAAGAATCAAGTTACCGAGAAAGAAATCAAACAAAATGAGTTTGAACGAAATAAAAAATCTGAATAATTAAGAATTATATTATCTCTGTGTAGATAATTAAGTTAAAAAAAAGTGTAACTCGATTAATTCGCTGGTCGAAAATCACACGATCACAAATGGTAATCTTTTAGATGTAGGGACACATTTTTTATTATTTCTACGTATCAAAGTAATGCAATTACATTTCATTCCGCTGAGAAATATATCTAATTGTAAGCCAAGGTAAAAAAAAAACGAAGTTAGAATTTATACGCCTATTAGAATTTGAAGAATCACGATCGACTCATTTTTTTGCTCAGGAGATCTTCCTATAAATGATATATTCGCTATTTCAAAAACTTCCACTTGATATCCACGTGATTAAATAGTATCATGCGTGAGCCATGCGGGTTGATGTTAATCTGCGATCATTTAATAGGCAAACAACATTCGCTTTTGCTCAAAGTTGATCACGTCATTGATTGTGTTATCAAGTTACTTGAAATAAAATAAATAAAAAGGAACTATAGGTCGCGCATGGTCTTGATATTTTTCTACGTTAATAACAAAATTAATTAGTGAAAATTGTAATATATATATTAACATATAAATTTTCTCCGTACGTTCTTTATTTCATTATTATTTATTTCTGTTTTTAATAAATAATGTACTTTTCTATTAATTTGTAAGATAAATTTATATATTTAAAGATGAAATCTATTATTTATTGATCGTTAATACTCAGCATATGGTTTTTCTGGACAATTGGACGACAACCGACAATGTACAATGGGCAAATGTCATGGTCTTACAAACAATATTGGTCATTTATAGTGCGAGTTCATCAAACCGCGATGTAGAGGTCATCGGAAGTAGAATAGCCGCGGCTGCCTGGATACCTCGCGGTGGCGCGCATTTCGCGGGTGTGCATCGATCGATACGCAAGAACACCGACGAGATACTATTAAAGACCGTCAACCTGAACAAATTTTCAGCCTTACAAAAAGGACCTCAAGGACCTTGGTAATTGAGCCGGAGGTAATTGAAGAATGCTGACGTTATCGACCATTGATATAAATTTGCAATTATTAATACAAATATTTGGATAATATATTATTAAATTCATGATTTTTTTATTATATAAATATTCCATAAATAAGTATGCATTCTTGTAATGCTATAATACTTTATATATTGCCACAAAATTACATTTTTTTTCTCTGGAATTATCATCTTTGATAATTAAATTCCGATAATAATATTAAAGTCACAGCTATAAATACAAATCGAATATTATTGAGTTTGAAATAAATGTACATTTCTATGAAACTAATAAATCATAAAATTAATACTATATTATCACAGCTCCTTATTTTTATTACTTAGATTTCAACGAGAACGTGAACACCCGTCAAGAATGTCTTAATCTTTAATAATATTTCGTCGATGACAAAAGTATAGCATAATACGGCGATTTCGAATCTCTACATGATTCTTTTCGCTCCGGTTCCGAAATGTCTGAAGATACTTATTGATTTACGAAAAGCAATTACTCGAGAGGCCTTCTAGGTCGCATTACATCAAAAGTTCATTTCAAGAGAGGAAAATCAAAAGTATCCAAAGATTTCATTCAATTATCAAAGAATTAAAGTAACAGAATTAATTGAAACTACCTTTCTTTTAAATCTGAAAATAGTATATATTTAACACAATTTTATTTCTTGAATACAGAAGATATTTTTAAATTTTCTAAAATTTACAACCTAATTAAATCTTGTGATGACTTAACATTAAATGAGTAGATATTGAGAATATTTTTCTCGATATCTATACGATATAATTCTTAGGAACCACGTTTGAGCAAATGGCGAAATGCATAATGCGCAAGAGAAACAATAGGCATCGTCAAAACCTTTATGAGCGTCGAAATTGGTGTTGCTGATGTGATCTGAGCTACACTAATTTTATACATTCATACGTTGGCGCGAAGTGCCGAAAAAGCTACTACATAATAGCTCTAGAAAATTCACGGATATACTAGATATAGCATGTTTTAATGATGCGTTTCGTATGAATTTAGAATAAATTAATTTTCAAGAAAAGTTTGATTCTTTTGCAATATAAAAAAGAGTAAATAGCCAAAACAAAAGTATTGTGAAATGAATGAAATAGAATACGAAATGTAATCTATTTATTAAAATATTATGGATCTAATTATAGGTTGCATAATTAGAAAATGATGTGATAAGTAGTAGTTTTTATTCGCGATATTTGAAGTCTTCTGATCATGATTGAGCAACATGTAATAATATGAATTTCATATAAAATGCTTCTATCAAATTTAATATTAAATAATGCTTATGAAATATGATAAAAAATTTATAAAACCTAAAATATATGAAAGATTCTAGTAAGAGATATTGAATTTTAATATAAAGATGAAATACATAAAAGAAATATCAGTTTAATAATTAATAAGTGCGCCGATAAAAGATCAAAAGGAATTGGAAAAGTTTATCAATTTTACTCAATTCAATAAGAAAAAATACCTAATATCCATATTTACAAAAGCTTTAATCATTATCTTGAAATATTCTACATAAACAGCTTAATTATACCATATAATGGTATTATATATAATTATATAGCATGATTAAGCTTTTTATATGGAATTACAATGATATTATAACATACTATTATATAATTATCAAATTAAAGATGGATTCCAAATTAAACAAATTTATATTTTGCATACATTTTTATAAAAAACGTTCAGTTAGTTTAATTAAGTTAAAATTATGTTCCCGTATACGATAAAAAAACTTTTACTTATCAAAATTTCGCGTTAAATATATACTGTCCATTATTACTAATTTAAAACAAACAAGAAAATACATGATCAACGTAGAATAATTAAAGCGTGCTTCAAGAAACGCGTGCCAATTAAAAGAAAAGGTAAAAAGGAAAAAAAAGTGATTGCGCCAACAATCTCGACTAATCTGTACAGAATACAATTCAATAATTATTGCGTAATATTAATAATATTCGCATTTTTGCGTGCCGACTGTTGTATCTTTATTAGATCTATAAATTTATTTAGAATTTGTATTTTTTAAAATTATTTTAGTACTAAACTTTTAGTCAATGTTGGTGCAATCTCAAAAAATGTTGATCTCTCTCTCTCTCTCTCTCTCTCTCTCTCTCTCCCCCTCTCTCTCACTTGCTTTCTCTCTCTCTCGCTCGCTCGCTCGTTCGCTCTTTCCCTCTCAATCTCATATCATCCCTCCCCTTCCTTCCACCCTTTTTATGACTCTCCCTCCATCTTTTTTGTGTTTTCTTCTTCCTAAATTTCTCTTTCTCGCTTTGTTGTGCCCTCTCTTACTCTCTGCTACTCTTTTTCTTTCCTTCTTCACCTCTCTGTCCACTCTTCCTCTCTTCTGTTGTCCTTTTCCCAATTTCTTTACTTTTTCCGGCATCCTCCTTTTAATTTTTTCCCTATCTCTTCTCCTATTTCTTTCCCCTTCTTCCCTCCCTCTTTTATCTCCTGGCCCCCCCCATCTTTCTCGCTCTCTCTCTTTCGCTCTCTCGCTCTCTCGTTCTCTCTCTCGCGCCTTTTCTCAACGACCTAAACGGTCATTGTTTTTTGCGGGCATTAACTAAAGTCTTAAATGAAAGTGAGTACATCATACGTCATGTCACCATAGCCCACGGTCGTCATCGTGACAACGGCCCACCAGAACGCGTCCGGAATGGACTTGAAGTACGAATTCTCGGAGCCGGCCTCCGCGAAGTATACCGCCGACGAGAATAGCACCACACCTGCAATGCAAGGAAGAAAACACCGGTTCAGTGGGTTTAACGCCCCCGGTGGCTCTGTACCTCATGTCGCCGTAGCCCACGGTCGTCATTGTGACCACCGCCCACCAAAACGCGTCCGGTATCGATTTGAAGAAGCTGTCCTGCGTGCCGGCCTCCGCGAAGTAGACTGTCGACGAGAACAGCACCACACCTGCAACGCACACAAGAGGAAGGCACGTGTCAGGACGGTATACGTCATCGTCCACTCGCGTCGTATACATCGGTCTCGCGGACGCGAGGATCCGACTACTGAGATCGTCCGATCCGTTCGTTTTCCTGATCGCACCTGGAATTGTCCATGTGACATACGTGTATCCCAGGATTAAACAGAATTATTTATGATCCAGGTAATCGGTTGATCGCACTTGGACTGTCCACATGGTATACGTTGTAAGTACATGGCTCAGTTATTAGAATCATCCAATCTGGATGATTTCATCATCACACCTGAAACACTTGGACCTACAATGTCCACATTCTAGAACTAGAATCAACTGATTGCCTTTCAATCAATTTCCAATTCAATTTTCAGTTGAAAATGTGTCAAATAATTTTTTTTATGAGAATCTACTCGTCTTTCAATAGCAAAGAAAACATTTCTAGAAACCTAGTACATTTTTATTGTTGTCTTACTATATGTTGGTATAGTGGCTCATTCAATAACAGAAAACTTTTCCCTGTAACATTGAAGCGTTAGATGTATGTGTGTGTCGAATTTTATTTTTGAAACAGCGGTAAAATATAAAAGGATATATTAATTTGTACAGAATCTCGGAATTATAAAATGTAATATTTTCATAGATTACAGTATACCTATATAGTTGTAAAATAGTAATACTTTAATAAGTTAAGTAAAATTTAGAAAAATTGAGCCAAAGATAATTAAGTTTCATCAGGATTTCTGAAAGAGAGAGTGTTGTATCTCTCAATTTTCATTCTATAATTAATCAATTTATAAATTTTAAATAATCTTATTACATAAAATATGTATATTAGTATAATCAAGAAATTAATTTTAAAAACTAAAAAATAATTATAATATCGTAATTATGATATCAAAAATAAAAATTCTACCAAGGTTTCGACTTTTGAAAGTTTCTAAATTGTGCTCATTAAACGAACGAGATATTATAAATCCTATTTACTCGTTTTGTTTGACGATAATGAGTATTCATGTAGAAACGATTATACACACACAAAGAACCAAAAGTTTCAAAACAATAATGCAATAGCAAAAGCTCGATGACTTTCCGATTTTCATAAAATGCAATTTTATTTTTTTAAACATTTTCTCTCTTTCTCTTTCTCCTCCTTTTTTCCTTTTTCTTCATTTCCTTCTCCCTCCTTTCCTCCTTCTTTCTCTTTCTTTTTCTTCCTTTAACTTAATTAATCTTTTTAGATTAATTACATGTATAAGTCTTGTATATAATATAGCAATGCAATTTAAATATTATTAAAATTATATTCCATGCGTATATAAATAAAACTCTTTATATATATTTTTAATGAGTAATACAGCTAACGCAAATAACAAAGTTCAAAGATTCGTGTATATCGTTTTAGTACATCTGTAAATATCGAATCCAGAAAAATATATTTATAAATATAATATTACATTAAAAATACTCAACATACTATTTATAGATTTTGTAAGCTTAATTCATATAAAATCAATAATAAATCTTTAATTCTTATCTTATTCTTATCACTAATCGTTCCAAAAATATTATGAAACTCACCGATGAAAAGGAAAAAGATGAGCAACCCGAGTTCCCTCATGGAGGCCTTGAGGGTCCGCCCGAGGATCTGGAGGCCTTTACTGTGTCTGGATAACTTGAATATCCGAAACACTCGGACCAGCCTGATCACCCTGAGTATCGCCAAGGACATCGCCTGGTTCGTACTTTTATCCTGCGGGCTTACCGGTGCCTTGGGTAAATTTAGCGTGTCCTCCTCCTCAGCCACTACCGTGGCGAGGGTGATGAAGTATGGAATGATCGCGATGATATCGATGATGTTCATTACGTCACGGAAGAAGTTGAATTTATTTGGGCAGGCGAGGAAGCGCACTGTTAACTCGAATGTGAACCAGATGATACAGATAGTCTCTATTAGGAAGAACGGGTCCGTGATGTCCGGCACTTCGTCCTCCTCGATTTTCGTGCCATTCGTCGTCGTGTTGAAGACTTTATAATGTTTGAACTCGGGTAACGTCTCCAGGCAGAAGATCACGATCGACAGGAGGATCACGAACACAGAGATTATAGCGACCACCCGGGCACCCTGCGAGCTTTCCGGATATTCGAACAAGAGCCAGACTTTTCTCTGAAACTCATGTGACGGCAGCGGCTTCTCCTCCTCCTTGATGAAGCCCTCGTCCTCCCTGTTTGATCGATTGTTGCTTCATTAATATGATACCGATTACTTCTATTAAATTTTCTATGGACTATATTCATATTTGTGTATTTGCAGTGATATACAATAATTTAAAAGTTTTCTTTAAGAATTGTAGTGTTGCAGAATCAAAGTGTTATTTTTGTATCATTTGATTCAAGGATTTATGTAATGGAATTAAAAGAAAACCGATGTTTACATTAATTGCAATAACTAGGTTACATTAAGAACCAACAGAGCTATGCTCGTACCTAAACTTGTTGGTAGCCATCTCGCCCAGCTCGTAGAACTTGATTTCTTCGGAGAAGACATCGAGCGGGACGTTGACCGGGCGGCGTAGACGGCCGCCGCTCTGATAGTAGTAGAGTATGGCATCGAAGGAAGGTCGATTCCGATCGAAAAAGTATTCGTTGCGCAGTGGATCGAAGTATCGGAGCCGCCGTGACGGATCGCCGAGCAGCGTGTCCGGAAATTGGTTCAGCGTACGCAGCTGTGTTTCAAACCGTAGTCCGCTCACCTGTCGATTGCAATAATCGATTATTGGTACGGTGGCGCCACGCTGGGCGGGGCGCACCGTTCAAGCAGTTAATTGGAACGGAGGTGATTGTCGGGGGCTGCTCGTTTCACAAAGAGACTAACGTATTATTAGGGATTGTCACATCGATCGCGAGTGGACCACCTACTTAACATTGTTAACTTATGTCGAGTGGTTTGATAATTTTAAAGGAAGTTTCTAATATATATATATATATAATACCAAGCTTTTTAAAGTAATTTTAAGTTACATTTTGCGTTAGTGATCAAATTGAGAATTAATTATATTGACAAAAATAAGATATTTGTGATTATGTTATCATTAAAAACTATAGATAAATATTTGCTACGTTGAATTTGTGAATTAAAAAATACATATAAAAATGTAAATTAAAAAGAAAATTTTTTAACTCTTAAATCAACAACACTATTACTAAGAAATTGTGTAAAGATGATATTATGAAAACAAAAATATGTCTAAATAATGAATTATAAGTTATAAAGACTGAAACAATTTAAAATTACCGATTTTTCAAGTAGATAATCATCTTACAATTAGTACAATTAATTTAAAGACAAACAACAGAATTTATTAATTTTCTTTTTTTAAGCACAAAATATTTGATTTTCAATTGATTAAGTAATCGATTTGTCATTGTTAAGAAAGTAACGAAAAATATATAAAAATTTTAACAATTTTAGATTCAACAATAGCGAGTCAATTAAGTCACTCACTCTTGGAGAACCGAATTCACGTTTAAGAAAAACAGAAATATTCTTGGTAAAATAAAAACAAAGAGAGGAAACGAAAAAAAAAAGTAAAGGCAGCAAAATGTAAATCTAGCAACAAAATATTTTCGTCCTGTACAAATCTATTTCTTAAATAAAACTACGCTCAAGGATCAACGAGTAGAAAATATAATACGATGCATGGCCCATTCGTCATAAAGGAACAACGTTCCTTTAAAAAAAAAATCAAAAGATCATTTTCATCATTACAAAAAAAATTTATTTAGATAATATCCAATTGTACTTCAACTTTTTTAATATTCTTCTTTTAATTGAGACTGGAAGAAAAAGCATTTATCATACTAGTGCACGTTGCACGCCGATTCTTACACCCACACGCTTCACCCACGCGTCATGTGGCGTGCTTTGACCTCAGTCGAGTTTCCATGCCCACCGTGAGACAGAAAGAAAAAAAAGAGGAAAAATAAGTAAAATACATCGATTAAATCGATTGCTGTAATTGGCGCAATGCAGTCGTGTCATCCGCGAGGACAGATAATTCCGTTCACACAATATAACCTTGATGCTATATCGCCTCCGATTCCAAGACGAACTTGGATGATCGCCAAAACGCAGTCTGTAGGTCACTTCATGTCTTGAGATAATCTCACTTCGTCAAAAAAAAGAAAGCGTGTGAATGTCGAACCGGACTGGAATTACCTACGTAATAAAAATACGCGATAATTCCGACCATTATAGTGATAAAAGAAACTTGTTACAGAGAAACAACGAGAAAAAAAAAACAAATTAAAGAACAATATTAAAATGGAATTATATTTACATATGAGAGATCAGTAGTATATTTTACTGCCTTTGCCTTGAGAACCGTCGAATCTAGGATTTATGGCATTCGCGATATTAAAGATCCGTGGTGCCAAGGCTCCGTAAAGACGAAACTTTTTTGGCATTTGGAGTCGAACATTTTTCAATCCAAGAATCAGTGGCGCCAAAGGTTATAAAGAGCCAAAAGTTTTTAACATGTCTCTTAAGAATTCTTTAACCTGATACAAAATAAAAATATTATAATGTAAGGAATATCTTTTCAAAACCATGAAACGCTTTGAGATATATCATTGGAAAGATCTTTTCAAGACTTTTATCATTCTGTTTATCATTCTGGAAGCATCGAATGTGGTAATGCAAAACATTGAAAACGGTTAAATGATCAAATTCTCACTTACGTTGATGACGACCCTTTCGCAGAAATCATGATCGTGCGGTATGGGTTCGAAGTGTGTGACGCCTGTGTATTGGGTGTGGGGGTTCGTCCCATCCTCGTCCTGGCTGCTGAGTTTCGGCAGCGATCTATAATAATCATAGTCATAACGTCGTTAATAACTCTCTAGTAGCACGTTCGAGAAGTTATAATGCGCTGTTTTTTCAGTATACCTGACATATGCATGACATATAGCTTCATAGATCAGAGGAAGATTCTCTCATAAAAATGACTACATTATGCTATATTAGAAAGAAAGATTCATACGTTGATCTAGAAATATAGTCTAATAAAATTTGTGTAGCGCATACAAAACCATTCCAAGACTATCTCACTAATGTGTAGCACAAAAATTTATTAAAACTTTTATATTGATATGAATATATTTTACATTAGAAATTACAGATTAAAATTATAGACTGAAAGTTGTACATCGTAGATTGGATTTATTGTAGAAATTTATCAAACACACTTTCATTGATTTTTAATTAACTATTTTATCGTAAATGTTGTAGTCTTCACATTAGGCAAGTACACTTTCAGTTTACCAGAAAGTGGTCCGCACAGGCTGTCTTATTAATAGATATTTCATAAACGCGTGATATACATGTCTACTAAGCTGCTATACTCGATGTTCTAATGGCTAAATAAAAATAGAAACACACCATGCATATCTATAATCTACAATATATATTCTGCGTATTAAAGCCTACTTATTAACAATCTCTATTGAAATTGATGTATATATACCGGTATCGAAAGTATGTCAAGCAATCGATGAATGCGCGTCGATTCTGGTGATAGTCAAACAGATGGGAAATACACGATTTGGATGACTGTCGAAGCAACAATCGGGAATTACGTCAGTATGTTGCCAAGCGCATAATTAACTGTCAAACGATCAAAATAGTAGAATCGAACGATTTCAAAAATATCTAACAACTTGGAAAACAATAGTATATCAGATGTAAAATAACACATTGAGTCAAATTAGCCTCTATATATTTTAAACGTATAAATAAAATTACTTAAACTCAATTAAATCATATAATGGATAGCATAGAATAGTATTATGATAAAATATAATCAAATAGCAAAGGTAATCAAATAATAAGTGTTGGGTGATATCTTTTTTGGAAATGAGTAAAAAAAATAGCTGTTCCTTTGAGAGCTCCAAAAATTAGCTCGACCAAACATTTCTCATAAAGAAACTTACATCTCATAAAAATTTATTCGTCTGGATAGATGCTCTTCTATAGCAATTTCACAACGGAAAGTTATTGTTACAGGAAAGACCGGTTTCGCTGAAATATTTGTTTCAGCTAGAAGCAGACCTGAAAATAATTTTATTGTACCATCAAATAAGACGTTCAAATTGTTAGAATGTCAAAACTTTTTGCAACGTTCATCTATATATATATGTATATATATATTATATTGTAATAATTACTTTGATGGTCTAGCAAAATTATTTTTAAACCCACATTTGACTAAATTCAAACATTTTCTATCTTTAGATACTTGAACAAAATCATTCTTTTTGTGTAATAAACAAATTTTTAATCGTTATAATACAATATGTTAAAGATAATATACATTTTGCCTTAAAAAGCTTCAATATAAGGCATCTTAATGATAATATTGAAAATATTGTATGTCTAATATCTAAAAATATTATACTTCTAATATCAAATAAGCAAGAAAAATAATATTAAATAAACAAAATATCTTTTTTCTTTAATATCATAAAGAGAGCAGACGAGATGAAAAATTGAAATTTTGAGCTGTGGAATATTACTACGACTAATAAATTCTTAACGAAATCGTGATTGTTTTGTATGTACTTGCTTGCCCGATTTTAAAAAATACCATAATAACACGAAAAAATTTAAACGAAATAACTTGATCCAGTTAAAGTTACCGAAATAATTCAGTTTAGTGTTTTTAAGATTGATCGTCGAACAGGCCACTTGAATAAGATGTAAAAGTCACCCACGACTAGTTGGCATTACTTTACGAATCCCCGATTTAGAAGCGAGGATGCATCCAGTCGATATATCTGGCGGGGGTTACGTCGATTGGCGATTTATTTTGGGGCGTCAATGGAAAGCCGATGCGACGAGGACAAACATCAATTTTGAAGTCCGTGTACCCCCGGAGCGTGATAGAAATAGCGCAACGTAGTGGCGGAAATAGCCACTACGCGATCCTACGCGATAACTACCGATGGCACGTGCCGCCATGAAGAAGAATTTCACGTGCAACAAATAAACGACGTGCTTACGATATTTCAATCATTCGTGTGAAATTTCAGAAAATCGATAAAAAGGAGCTTTTCGCAATAATTGTTTTAATACTAAATATCCATTAAAAACAGCATATCATAATCATTCGTATAAAGTCATCATAATCGCTACAAAAGTAAAATAAAAAGTAATTGTAACGTTTCTATACAAAGCGCAGCATTGCAGCGGTACTGTTAAGCTTTTTAATACTAGAATATGGTATATTTTATGCGCACGATGATATATGCAATCATCTACAATCCCAAGGAACACAGAACTCAGATTATAATTCGAAATTTTCGATATATGTATCTTGATTAATGTAAGATACACGACGTGCATTGTATCATTTTAACATTTCGACAACCAAGCGTAATGCGTAGACTATTACGTATATTACGCATAAATTGTTCCGCCTATAATAATTACGATAATTATTAAGTCATTATATAAAATGTCTTACGTGTACAAAAATTTAACAAAATAGACATTCTCACAAATCTTAAAATGTTCTTCAATTTTTCACGTATTAAATAGCAATGATAGATATTAAATTTTTTTTTCAGATTCATTCATTTAATCTATATGTTCCATTTTCATTCGTGAATTTCATGAATAAAATTACTTTATTCATAAAATTCATTCATATGAAACATAAATATTTTATATTGTTTATTGTAAAATGTTTTCAAAAATTTCTTTATAAACTTTTCCTAATTTGGATATTCTTGATCCGGTATTTATTAATGTCGAATGATAAAAGAGCTGTTACTTATTACGGATGGTTGGCTCCTATCAAAAAATATATATAAGTGTAAAGACCTGTAATGACGTGAACCTAGTCTAGTAATTACCTTTCGAGAATTAATTCCATTTATTTAATATGCTATCTAAGTGTATTTCCAAAAAATAACTGATTAAAAGAAATAAAAGGAAGAAAATGGAAGAAAATAACAAACTATACAATTAATTAGGTAGTGATAAAAAAAAAGTATCGATTCTTATGATTTGCGATTATCATGCAGACTAGAGAGTACATATACATATATTTGAATATGTAGTTAATAAAAACATGATATATTTGTAAATTTGTGAAAGTTTTTCATAAAACTTATTGATATTTACTGTTTCTAATAATTTTCGATGAAAAAATATTTTAAAGAAAGCATATTACTCAATCTGCAACTACTAATTGTAACGTGGAAACAATAATTTGTACGTATCATCTAATAAAATACTATTTTCTGTTTTCAAAAACCTATCTGTTATTTCAAATTTAATAAAATTATTTAATCCATATCAAGTATGGCTATTACCTTTTGCTCCACAATTTCCTCCTCACCGAAAAATGACGAAATAGAAAAAAAAATTTATTGAGCTCTTTTACCCTTCACTCCCCTCTATTTGCAACACTTTACATACAAGCATCGTTCTTCCTATTTTTGCCTGCGACCATTCATGTCTCGGCATAATCAAGCTGACCCATAAAGAAGAGATCGACAGCGAAAAAGACAAAAAGCTGACTGCACACAAATCTTCAAAGAGAAAGTTGCACAACCTGATCTTTAAAAAAGGTATAATCCAATTTAAAAAATAAGTTTTGATACGATATAACTTCTTGAAATATAATAAAATTATTTTCTTTCTGAAAATATAACTTTTTGGATTATCAAAATGTAGAATTCATTAGACGAAAATTAAAAAAATAAATCTACATAAATATTATTTTTATATAAAATTAATTTATATTGCTTTTGTGTATAAAAATTAAGAATTATACAACCGAAAACCATAGTCAATATATATTTATTATTATTGAAATAGTAAATTAACACACTAAAAAAATTATTTAAAAAATTTATTTATAATAAAGTTAAGAAATATAAAACTTAAAAGACACATTATATTAAAACTTCATTGAAATATTTCAAACAGATTTTTAATCGAATATGCATATATTTATATATATCATTTATATATTATCAGTTATTTTTTTATCTATTAGGTTAATTTATATATACTGCTCCTAGTCATGTAGTCCTGACTTTGTCAGGTTTAATTTAAAACTTTCTTAAGAAACTACCTCCTGCTACATTTTGCTTCTTAATGTGTCGTCCACATTTTTCCGCTGCATTGAGTGCTCCAACGAATAATAGAGGGGCCATTGCGGAGTGATGCGGCAGCACCCTTGACGATCTTTATGAAGTTATACAAAACGAAGAGGTGTGAAAGAAGCAAATATCAGGGAATAAAATTGAAAGATTCATTCGGTGAAAATGCAATTTAAAGATATTGTATTATATTATAATTTTGCACATTTAGGTCAAAAAAGTATAATACCGCGAATTTTCACAACAGATTTCTCGTACGATAATTTAATGATCAAAGCTGTCTCCTTAAGCTAGAATGTTCAGTTTTTAGTTATCTATAAAATCGATTTAATGAAATGTTTCAACAAAATCCCATCGTATAAATATATTTATAAAATATATTTATAAAAATATAAAGTAAGTTTTGGATACAACTTATATAACAAAAACAATCATATATAATACTTTGTACATATAAACATACAATATATTTTGAACAAGAACGTCATATTATGCAAACGCATGAGTGCGAACGCCCTCGCGTATGTACGCATGCAACATACCCACGCAGAGGGTGCATTCTTGTTGCAGACTTACACACGAGTTCAAGTACGCACGGAAAAGAAGTTACACACGCATGAAACGAACAGATAGAGAATATAAATAATTTAAATATTCATTGAAATATACACTTTTTTATTTATTTCTTCAGAAGCTATCGATTCTTTATTAAATGCATATTTCCATTATTATTATTATTATTATTATTATACATACATGTTAGTTTTCTCCTAAATCTCTTGAATATATATTTGTATTTGTTCATTATATCGATCCAAACGGGAAAGATATATCTGTCTTTAAACATGCTTTTCTAACAATTCGAAAGAATTCATTATCGCAGCAATGAATCGTGTGAAAGGAATCATAGCTACGCATTCCACAGGAATCCTCGGCAAAAGAGAAATGCTTTGCTCTTGTCCTAAAAATAGCTCTAGTCAGAAATGGGAATGTATTTTTAGCAGCGAGTTTAACATCTCGATATTTAACCCTCCTGCTTCTCTACTAACGTAAATACTCAACCATATGTAAGTTATCATTAAGCATCACGTTTGCATTTACTTTTTTATATTGTTTTCTTCTGCTAAGTTCCGCTGGAGTGCTAGCATTTTACTATATGTTCAATGTAGACATTTTTTTCTTCCTTAATTATAAGTCAGAAGCTATCCTATAATTTATTTTTTAAAATAATTGTTGTTATTTTGATTTATACGAACACTGCTTTAATATTGCTTATTTAAAAAATTATGGATCCATACATAAGAAAGAATTAAATTCTAAATAATTATTTATAGATTAAAACGTGCAGAGGAAAAAAGACAAAAACACGCAAACGGTTATCGGGCATGTAACTATTCAATTTATTATTAGATCGGCTCATTGATCATTTGTCCATCTCTCTTTTGACTTTTTTCTAAAGACAAATGTTTAAAATAAACGAACCGCGAGATGCGAAATAATTGTACAAATTGCATTGCGAACCGTAAATAAATATGAACGCAACGATCATCAACAAATGTTGCTGTTTTTTATCTTTTTATTCCTCTTTTAGATACGTATATAGTTTTTTCGCAAATTACAAATATATGATATTCGAAAATGCATTTTGTAGTCTGCCAGAAAGCGAGTTAAGCGCAATGCTGCCGGCGATTAAATTTACGTCAAATTGTTGTTTCGATGATTAATTTTCAGATGTATATCGGAGTAAAATTGCTAATAATTTTGTCAATTCATAAATGATTTTAAGAAATTGCGGATCTATTTGGAGGAAAATATCATATGTATTTAACATTATTTATATTGAAAAGCTTAAATCAGCATAGACATATAATGATGACGACAATGGCATTGTCGCAATAAATAGTATGACGCATTAAAAAAAATTCTATTACATATCTATCCCTGTTTCATCGAATCCTTCAAAGTTCTTTACAAATGTTTGTTTCTATTTCTTGTTTATAATTAGCTTAATTGCAACTTTATATTTTAAATAATATTAACATCTTTTATTTACTTTAATTCTAAAGCTTGGACGTTTCAAGTTTCGGAATATAAACTTTGAATTTCGATCAAAAATTATGAATCTATTTCAAATTTTTAAAATAATCAATAATCGATGTCCAAATTGATGTCAACGATAACAAAATAAGTCGATTAAATGATTACACATAATGTCAGGACGAGATGTTCCAGGGAACACATGGCATTTTTTGTTGAGATAAAACTCACACAAAAAAAGATAAAGTTTACATAAGAATAAAAAACAGAGCTATAGTGAATCAAGCGTGCCGCGAAATTCCAATGCTTTTCTTTATATATATACGTATATAGTGCACACTATATCTTTCATGAATCTACTTCATTGTTCGCATGCAAATTAACAATCACAACTAACGTCCATAAGAATCTCAAAATTCAAAAATTTTAATATTTTTAGATTGATAAATTTATGGATCTAAGAATGCATAGAACCTAAATTTTAATATCGCAAGCGTTTCATTAGAATTTATATACTCTTATCTGAATCACAAAAACTTTAAAGATTCAAATATTTTGTAATTCAATAGTTTCTAAACTTAGCATAGCACACTACGGTGATCGTTATTAGCGATAATTGGAAAGAGGATATTTTCATTTTCCATTATCTCTACACACATTTGAATGTGGCCTGCTGCTGTCTATCGTTACACCACAGTTTAGCCTTACGTCTGCTTGTATCACTGTGCAGCAGCTCTTTTTTTCAAGACTTTCTTTAGCAGATATTGTAAATTCAATATGCATATAAATTCAAGAGACTAAACAACTTGCTTATTTTACACAACTGAAGAATTTCGTAAGTCACAGTTTATGCCGACTAAGAAGAATATATCCAGCTATCATTATCGCTATGTATTGTATATTGAAATGATCTGTCATCTATGATCGACAAGATTCGAATCACATTTTAGTCTTATGTCGATTTTTCGCTACTGAATGCGGCCGCTCGGCTCGGCCTACCTCGTGTCGCCGTGTTCCTCCGCACCATTCCGGTGGGGGCGTAGGTCCTGCCTCGGTTTGAGGACAGGGGTCAGCCCCCATTTCTCGATGAACTCGATGCGGGAAATCTTGGCGCTTCGCGGCGGTTACGAGAGGGGGCGAATCCCCCTCCCGAGCCCCATGCCACCGGAGAGCGGTGCACCCCCGCACAACACGCACCCTTCGATGGTCCCACCCCGCCACCCTCGCCGCTCGTCTCCACTCTTCTTTGTTCTTGCTCACACTATCTCCCACTCCTTCTTTTACACACACACTTCCTCGAGTCGTTCACTCCTTCTCATTGCAATTCTTTTCTTTCCTCTTTTAATCCCCCTGTCACACCAAAATATCGCACTTTGTACTACGAAGATATATATTATCTTACACGCGGGATCACACTGAATTATCGAGATCACCAATGATCACTTTATATGATCAGGTAGTTAGCGGCGGCAGCGCAGAATGCACGACCAAAATGGCTGCTGCTCCTCTCTGCTGTTGACTTTGTATATTCTCTTCCCGGCTCTTCGCGCGATCCTTTGATTTCTTTTTTTATTACTTCCGTCTCTTCTCCTTTCCCGTCTCCTTCTCCTGATTACACTCACTCCGTATTTGATCTCTCTTTTCCGCTCTTTCAATTAGCCACTAGGGGGGGTCCTCCGTCTCAGTTTTTCCCACCCTTATCGTGTCTTGCGCCCTGCTCCGAGAGAAGATTCCGATGCGGGAGAATGCGTAGCGGGGCGGAGGTGAAGGATGTTTCACACAGGATTAACCGATGATGCTGACACACATTTCGCCGATCATTTCGTCGATCACTATACTGACGTTCGATAACGTGGACGAGCAGCTGTGGGGAACCAGCGAGTGGGACGTGCTACGGATCGTCCATCCAACTCGCCTCATCAGATTAATCATCGTCGGGAGGAGGAGAGTGAGAAAGCGCGCGTCTTCTCTCGCGATGACGACAACGCCTTTCCGGAGCCCTCACTTCACTGCACCTGGTATACCTCAAGCGATTGCACTCTCAGCACCGTCGTCGCTAACAGAGGAGGAGAGGCCGCGGCTTCGTTCGCGCACGCACTTCTCCGCGAAACTGGCACTCGTGCGCGCTGCTGGCACCACCGACGTCCGTTCGTCCGTCCGTCCACCCGCGGCTCGGGCTCCGCGCGGCTCCGCGCTCGCTCTTCCTCTCGCGCACGTCGTACGGCGCCTGTCCTCGTCTCGTGTCCCTTGCGTACATCTATCGAGGAGCGACCGAGGGGAGGACAGCTACTGTTCTCTCATAGAGCTCCAGTCCACCTTCGCGTTACGCCAACGAGAACTCGTCTGAAGACACCACAGTCACCGCACACACCGTGCCTGCCGAGCTTCCTTTTCCATTCCTCTCTCACCTCTCTCACTCTCTCTCTCTCTCTCTCTCTCTCTCTCTCTCTCTTACACTTACTCCACTGTTGACTATTCCTCTCGGTTCTTCCTCCTCTCACTCTCTCTCTCTTCTTCTTCCTCGCCGTAACTAGACAGAGGTGGTGGAGGTCGACGGTGGTGGGAGCACGACGCATAGGGGAGTATCGCGAATCGAAGACAGAACCGACTCGCTTCCGCCGTGCCTTCTTCCTCGTCTCGCGCGTACTTCGCTTACTGGAGCGGCCAGAAAGCTGCGCGCGTCCCCTTGCGCGAGGATGTCCTCTTCCTTTCACCACCCCACGTTCGGCTACCTCCGTCGCTCCCTCTCGCTGCAAACCCTTCTCTTTCTCTTCTATTCACCCTACCCGGAATTGCACATCCCTGTGTTCGACCATGCCTTGTCATACCACGCTATGCCATGCCACACACCACATTACACTGCACAGAACTGTACTGTGTCTTCACCGAACTGTCTCGTTCGTCCTGATCAGCAAGTCCTATCTACCGCAAGCGCGTATTTTCACGCATATACGAGCTTCCGTATCTTTAGGCGTATCTTTCACTTTCATTCCTACATGTTTCTTTTCAACGTTATTTCTCAACTTTGACTTTTTTCTATTTCATCTCACTATGAATTTTTTTCTTCAGTCCTTTAATTATTCCTCGTTCTGCTTTTTTCTTTATTTTCTAAATTAACAGTTAGTGTTTTTCTTCATGCCGATTACTATTAATTGAAAATACATGTTACAAACTATATATTATTTATGACGTAATTACTTATTATTGTTTAATTAGAATTACATGAAACAAGATTTTCTTAAAATAATGAACTATTTTTTATAATGCATGTAGCATGTTGTACGGAAGAATTTAACGTACTGCACCATTCAGCAGTATTTTATAGTAACTAGTACATACGGTATTGTATTTTTTCATTCAAGAAATTCTTTTCAAGTAAAGTTAACCAATTAATTTATCAGATAAAATCTACGTATTTTAATTGATATCAAAATAAGTCGAAAAAAGAACTGAAAATTAATAGTACTATTGGCTAATTCTTAAACAATTACATCGCTACAATGTGTTTATCTTATCATCATCTCACTGAACAGATAAAAACCAAGACCAAATGCACCAATACATGATTAAACGAATAAACAAAGTCCAGCATATACATTCAAATATCTTTGAGATTTAATAAAAATATTTATGTTTACTTTTCTGCAAATCATTTTCATTCGAATGTACAGACAACAGATTTTAGTTCACCTAAACGATCTGTCAAACGTAACTTCACCTGAAGAAAGCCTGAAGTTTTAACTATCTGACCGAGGAGATCAATGGTTGTTGCGTAATCAAACTGGGTAGCGAGGTGCATCCCATCTCACTCCAGTATGTTCGTCCAACCTACCCCGCACCCCTATGTTTCTACACTACTCCCCCCTCTGCGGATAAGGCAGACCGCTCGTCGCAGAGGATGAGAGAAGGTTAACACGCTGCGAAAAAAAAGTGGGTGGTGTTTGTGCGCGGGTGAAAGAGGCAATGAAGAAAGAAAAGATGGGAAGGGATGATGACAAATCGAGGGCAAACAGGGTCCTCGTACCGATGAATACGATATCGAGAGACGCCCGTTTTCATTGTCGTCGTCATCGACAACTACCGACAACTATACTAACTATACTAACCGATCACGTATCGAGGACTATTGAAATATACTGTATTCATCATTGAGTCGAGAGTTCATTATTTTATCTTTCAGAAGCATCACAAATTTAATAAACGCTGATCCACCGACGCTCGTCGAGTTGCTCCGTTCCGCGATCTGCCGTATCTCCTTCCGTGACTCATATATTAGCTAGCAAGCAACGAAGCGACCTACATTCATTGACTAATGTACCATTTCGCATAGACGAAAGCTTCGTGAAAGTTTCCTTCCATGGCTTCCACACACAATTCCCGGAGTGAAAGAAAATAATAGTCGCATGTGGTAGTTGCAACGTAACAACATTGATCTTCCCCTACTCTCTTATTTCCTACTCTATTTTTCTCTTCCCCTCGCTCTCTTTCTCATCACCCCCCCTTTTCCCTTTACTTTCCTTATATTCCTTTCCCTCCCATCTTCCTTCACTCTACACATCTTATTTATCCCTCCCAAAAGGCAAAAAAAAGTGAAAAGAAAAAATGGAATACAAATACATCAAGAATTAAATCATTTTATATAATAAAAAATGAAATCATATAGCGGACGTTAATTCAATATCTCTTTTCCACCTCTAGTTTTCTAAGCCGCTTGTATCATAATCCATACCATTTCTATACAAGCAATTTGATTCTCCTAATGTGATGTGTTCTACAGTAATATTATATAGTCTACACTTCTCCTACATTTTCTTTTAAATCTTTTTTTCTATTGTATTTATATTCTCTAAATTGATTATTAATTTTCTTTATCAATATCTTCCATCCTCTTTCTTTCCGCTCTTTTTTTACGCTCCATTCTTTTATCAATAATGTGTTATTAATAATAAATCTTATTTCTTGCTCTCCTTCTCTTATTGTATTAATTACATAATCTCGGTTACGTAAGATTACTTTCTCTTCTCTTTATCATACTGTCTTTCTCACAAGACCTTCTTTTCTTAATTTTCTAATCTACATCTCATTTCTTTATTTGTCTTCTCTCTGTTTTGCCGGATCTCTTCTCATTGCACTAACCGCACGCAATCAATACATCCCCTTCCATATCTCGTACCCCTACTTTAAACCTCCATTTCAACCACTACCCTTGATTCTGACCCACCAATCTCACTACGCTATTACCTTTATCACATCTACTCTTCCTCCCTCTTTTCATTCTATCACTTTTAATTCTTAGCACCCTTTTAGCACGTGTACAATTTCGTATAAGTTTACTATTAATATATGAAAACTTGTGTGAAAAGGTAAGATAAAACACATTATGCTCATTCTCTCTTCCTTCTATCTCTTTATCTTCTTTACATCTTTCTGTTTTCTTTCCAAATTTTTTTTTTGTTTCAAAAATTCCCACGTGTCTCTCCAATTTATTCCAGTATTTCTTTTCATCATTTTTTTCTCGATCGTCCTTCATCATGACCGAATCATTTAATTCAGTAAAGGCCACTGTAAAGTCGAGGTCAATATGTTTATCGTGAACACATGTCGGATTATAAATACAGCCATACCACTGTGCAGCAGTAGTATGACTGTATTTAGCTAGTACACACCGTCAAAAAAGCAGTAGTAACTTATTGTATATCAGTTACAGTTGAGAAAGATAAATACAATATAAATCTATCTCAAAATGAAAAATGATTAATGAACTAGCATATATCTTACAATTAGTTCTATAAAATATTCTATCTGTGTAAGAAAGAATATAGAGTACAAATCTAATTAAATAATATATATCTTATTATTTATTAATTTTATTTGTCTTTTGTACTTTTTCTTCTTTCTATTCTACGATGAAAATCAAATTCACAATACTATTATATATGAGCGGAAATCACATCAAAAGGGAAAAAAGCACTACACGGCACTTATCGCGAATGAACTTTTCTAAAAAGTTTTCTTGCGTGCGTTATGGTAATTTGCAGGTCCTGTACTAAGTGAGCTAAGACTGTTTCAAACTAGAACGTTTTGTAGAAACATAGTGAAATGAATAAAACGTGACATTTAGTTCTTAAAGTTGGTAAGACTCGAATAATTTCAATATTTTGATCAAGAAATATGCTACACAAACACACGTACAATACTGTACTTACTAACCAATTACATTATTTTTTATTATGTTATATATACGTTAAATCCATTACAATCAAGACATTATACTAATACGAATCAACATAATTGAATTATAATATCAAGAAAGCTAATTTAATAAATTCTTACTATACTATATGTATGCTGTTATATTCGTCTAATGATGGTTAATAAAAATTACAGCATGCATAATTGAATGATCCATTGGAAACAAATGATTCAAACTTTTTTACTCGAACGTTAATTATTAGTTATGAAACGCTAGGAAAAAAGACAGAAAGACTCGACCGGAAATTCTTTGTGAGAAACATCAATGTCAACTTTGAATAAAAGCAACACATCTATTTGAGAGAGTAACAAGGGACTATAAAAATTAATTTTCCTTCCCGTTTGTGCACAAGAGAAAATTAAAAGAGTTAACTAAAAAGAGAAGGCGCATGAAGCCACTCTCTTGCTTTCCCCCCCCCCCTCTACTTTTACTTTCAATTCTTAATTTGTTAACAAAACCATTATCAAAGATTCGATATGTCTCACAAGGTGAAAAAGAAAAAATTTTTGTGGATAAAATTAAAAAAATAAATTAAATCAAACGCGAGCTTTTATTTATTTCATTATTATTAACGACAATTAAGATAATATATGACTCATCACTGTCAATTGTATCAATATTAATTAGAGCAGTCAACAATAACAAATGCGGATAATTTTTATCATACGTTTGCGAAAAGTTGTCAGCAGTTTAACCCTTATGCATGTTTTTTCTCTAGATGGATTTTTAATAACATTTATATTTATATATATACGCTTATAAAATAAATAATTTTATAAATAATTTTCTTGAACATATTTATATTATTTATCTAATTAATGTGTACTGAATTATGCATATTTTAATTTGATTTGTGTATTTACTAATACATTTTGCATAAATTTGTACATATTTGTGATTAAATATTAATTTTATATAAGTAATATATTATTATACTTATTAGTTATTAGTTTTGAGTCTTTTGTTTTTTCTTCGTGTTTTCTTCCTGCGTTTATTAATTAGCGTTCATCTTTAATCTACACAATAGCCACGTTATAGATCAAATTACGCTATTATTCATACTTAAAGTCCACTTTAGACAATCTATATTTGCGTCAGACTTTAGAATAGAAATATGACGCACTTCTATTTATAATATTTTATGTCGTGATGTATATGTGCGTATATTTTAATATACGATATATTTTGTAATTCTATACATTCTAATTCTTCAATTATTTTAGAAAATATTTGGAAGATACATGCTAAATATAATTACAATATAAATATTCCTCTCACTTTGCATTTTTCATGAATGCAAAGAAACGGAGTAACCTATTGTAACGCACCGACAATATTTCGCGGTCGAAACTTAAGATACGTCGATAAATATCTGCGTATTTGGGCCACCGGAACATGATCTGCAACGCGACGTGGAGTTGAGCCAACATCGTGTGGATTGCGGAATTTCGTCCAGGTCATTTCGTCCCAAAGATGCACGGAAAAAAATTACGGTTCACATGATCAGAAATATTTTATAAGCAATATAGTTATATCATTCTAATTATCTTTGTGTGATGAATATGTATATAGTTGATATGACTTATTTACTTTGATGTGTCAACTATATCATTGCAGTTACGCATAATCTGGTTGTGATAAACAAAACTTGGTTGAGGGATCATTTACCATAAGCTATCTATCCGTATAATTGCGTCAATCGTGACGCCATACTACAAAGCAAAGTGAAATTAGATAAGGTGTTGTTTTCCCGAATATGCATATAATTTAATAACAAAATAATATCACTTAGGCCCGAAATACTAGCGGGGTTTTCCTTTTTCTTCGCGATATGAAGTGTATAATGTGTGTAAAGAATATTTTTCATTACTTAATAATTTGTACGATAAATATGAAAAATGTTATATATATATATATATGTGTGTGTGTGTGTGTGTGTGTGTGTGTACGAAATAATAAAATAACATAAATAATATTTTATATATGAAAATATTTACTTTTTATATCAATTAAATGAATTATTAAGTAAAATGCAAAATATTCTTTACAACATTTAGGGACCACCAAAATGAGCGGTCGCCATTATTTTGATATCGCGCATTTTTGAGAATTCAACATCTTGTTTAATTCCATCATGATTACAAAGCAGCAATTCAGAAAACAAAAGTGACCTGCCAAGTACAATACCATAAGTACAATTAAAAATATGTACATATGCGGTCACATTAAACTAGGCACACATATGCGCATATCTGCAAATAATGTGCGTAGTGAGTTATATTTGTTTTCCAGGGTTACATTCCAAAACGTTTTCTCCGAGAAAAATTTCACTGGAAATATCCATATAGTACACGTAATGAATACTATATTATATCGAGTAAAATTTTCCTCAGAGAGAACATTTTGAATTACAGTTTATAATTGCAAACCCAAAAACGGCTTACTACACACAAATGCAAATACATATACGTGTCTAATAGTGGCACGCGAAAAGTTCATTCGACTTTGTCGTTTCGTTATATTATGAGCGTTGTAAGAATGCGCTGAAACTATCGTATCTTATAGCATTATTTAAAGATATAGGTATGATAAAGAGGTTATATCTGGAGATACAAAATTGCAAACAAAGAACATCTTGATAATATATAAAATCTTTTTTTCGTTAGTATCTTACTGAAACTATAGCAACCATTAATTCGTATACCCAACATCATCATAATTTATCTGAACCAACTAACAGTGAGAACGATTAAAATTAAATTTATATTTGTATTTACAATAATTATTCAAAAGATGTGATAACGACTTATATACCACACATCAAAATATTCTATTTAAATCAAGCAAATATAATACAGTTGCTATTCAAACATTCGTAATTCAATATTCAAGAAGCAGTCTAATTGTAGCAATCAGATATCGTCATTGCTGCAACATAAGTCACTCAATCATTGTCCTGTGGTTCAAGCAACCATAAATAATTGCTTCGTATTTTACTATTTAATCTGGTTGGCATCATCAGATTTCTGTGTAAGCCAACCATACTGTTTGTTCCGTATGGCTAAAATTGATATCAAAATATTATTCTATTATTAAGCCACAAAAAGCTGCGATAAATTAAGTCACGTTAAATCAATATAAAATTCACAAAATAAAAATACATTAATGTCTCTTATCATAAAGACATGTTCATCGCTAAACTTTATTTTTGATCAAAACTCAATATTATAAATGTAAAAAAAATCAATTATCATAACTCTCTTCTCGTTTAAAATCTAATTCCATTTTATACAAAAGTGTCATGTCTCGACAAATATCCTGGTAAAACACTCTATTAGCTCTAGACAAACATCCTAATAAAACACTCTATTAGCTCTAGAAATGGAACAATAACTCGTGCTAGACAAAGATTCACTATTAAGGATCGCTTACGTTAAGACAATGAGGAAAGACGTGTATCACTGGGTACACTCGACGATTGATCTCAATAAGAGCTCCTTTAGTGACAAGGGTGTCGGAGAGAGCCATATTCTGAGCAACAGGAGGTTAAACGAGCCGAGATAATACGAACAACTATGAGTCTGTTTTGCGACAATACATTTCGACGTTACGTTCATTATAATACGGTACTAAAAAAATAGAATTTTATTATAATAATTTATATTCACACAAAATAAACCTTTTTTTCTGTCTTACTCGTTCCGCTATCTTATTATGTTCTGCATTACATAGTCTATTACAAATCTTTATATAGATATGTGTTTTATGTATTATTTTGTAACACACATTAAAAATTAGTTCAAATTTTTCGCGCATCATGCGAATGACTGTAACAGCTCGTTAGCGACGAGCCGGATCAGGGTCATTCTGGACGTTTCATTGATGCCGTGTGGCGTATTCACATGGTAACTAGAGTTAACCGCTCCCATCGAGACCGTGAGAAGTAGAGAAGCTGACCTAGATAACTGTGCCTGCGACCTGGTTTGTCCCATCTTTGCCGAAGCTGGTGAATGGATCCGACATGACGCACACGCCACTTCATGGACTCTCTCCCTCTCTCACATTCTCTCTATCTCTCTTTCTTCCCCCTTCCTCTTTTACTCCTCTTTCTCTCTCACTCCCATTCTCTCTTTCACCCCTTCTCTCTGTCTCTTGCATACACGTGTACCTAGTTCTCTTCTCTCAATCCATAACGTTATTTCCTTATGTAACGACAGAGATCCACATAAGAGGCTTTCCTCAACGTAACTGCTGCCGCTATTTTCCAGTGCCATCATCGATTCACGTTCCCTAGCAATCACGTGTATGCTCACTATACACTATAACGTTGTTATAACAGTGTAATTATTGACGTTCTGTCCGGTGTCGCTCATTGATTGATCATGAATTAATAACTACAATTAAGTAGTAAAAGAGGTTCATTTAAAAAGGCTAAATAAAAACCATTTTAAATCTTTTTAAACCTACCATTTTATGCATTAATTTACCAGATCAATTTCAATATCTATTAATTTGGCTAAAATTTTCTATTTGCTTAATCAAGCATTTTCTTTCATTTCTTTAACAATTCTTATAATAAAAAAATTCTCTTCGTGATATTTTCTCTCTTATTATTTTTAATATGTTTACATCGACATTAAAAATCTTTAAACGTTATTCTAAACAATAGATATTCAAAGAACAAAATTCTGAAATAATCAATGTTATCAATAGAAAAATTGAAGTAAAAAAATTTTCTGCATGTTTTTTATAAAAAAAAGAAAAAAAGAAATAGAAAATATATAATTCATGAAATTAAATAAATGGCGCTTGGTGGATTTCATATCGTGAATGCGGCCATATTTCGCATTCGGTGAATGACGTCATAGGCGTGTCGTGCGAACTAGTATAATGACACGTGTCGAATTACTAACCGTTCTCATAGTAAAAAATTGTTAATTCTTTTAACCTTGCAGAATAGACAGTCAAATGTGAATTTAACTTAATTAAGTTAAATAACATATCTTCTTCACACCAAAGCAATTTAAATGCGTCAAGCTTTAAATTGTACTCAGAAATTCTTTTGGAACAAAATGTAATTTACTTTTGAACGCATTGTCGAATTACAGAGAATATTATGATAATTACTTTAAATAATCATAGATAAATTCTTAAAATGTAATTATAACAGATAATTCTATTCGCATATACATGAGCTACTATTCTCATCTCATTGCTTTGTTTGCAATGATTAAACAGATTACTTGTTAATAATATCACATGAACGTTCTATATCATGAATATGGTATCTGCCGCGGACAGCAAACATTTGTATTGCGTGTATTTATAATTATTTCTAAAAATAAATTAGAAAAAGAATATATTTAAAATACATTGTATATGCATGTATTAGTTTTTAATATCTCACTTTGACCATAATGAAACTTTTTTGTATTTAATTAAAAAAAATATTGTTTATTAAAATGAGCACTATATAAAACAATTTCTAGAATTAAGAATTAATTCTACAAATAATTAATATCCTCATTTAGTGCTAAATGCAATGTGGTTTTATTCAATAGCATGTGACAAACGTAAAAACATTAGAATCAAAGAATCAAGTTTAATAAATGGAATTTATACCTATATAAGCTTTATCTTTTATATCATTGTTTTCTCTAATTTCTGTGAAATTAAAGACACAAGAGATTATTACACAAAGTTATTTATTACATGTTTTGCTTTGTAGAAAAATTATTTTTTCGTATTCTTTTAATTTCAAGATGACATTTTTCAAAATTTTGTAAACAAAAATATATATTTTAGAATAATAAGTGATATTAGAAAAACAAAAGACTCTCGATGTTTGTTTTTTTAATATTAAAATTATAGTTCATATATGATTTTTCAACGCTACGTTCTTTTTCTTTGATATCAAGATACATTCAAAAATTTCACATTTTAATTCTGCATTTGATCGATCGATAGTTTGATACAAAGATCTCTGATAATAAATAAGAAAGGATGATAATAATATGTGTATAAACAAAACTCGCAACTCTGCGAACTTTTTCCACCTCGCCATTAAGGGTGACTTTATTCACTGTTTTACTACGAGATGGCGACAACTACTGGTCAATTTTCGTTGCTCTTATCGACTTTACTATACCAAGTCGCCCTATGTCACGCGTTATGTAGGCAAACTGTAAAGTTGTTTCGATAACATGCTAAAAAAAGTTGACCGATCATCGAAGATCGATTCCCTCACTTGATAAAAACCAAATCTATAAAAATATACTGCAAACTTTTTAAAAAAATATATTAAATCCACATAACATTTTTCAAAGAAAAAGCCAAAACTATAGTTGTCTAACAAACTTTACGAATATTAAAAATAATTTACAGATTTCAATTTCTTCGCAGTTATTCTTTTATTTTAATGAACACTTATTTTATTTTAGCAAATTCTAATGTTAAATAAAAATAAATATTAAAATCAGACGAAATCAGACGTTAGCGAAATCGGGCGCTGATGTCCGCGATTTCCGGCGAATTTGCCGAGCAAACTTCAACCGGATATTACTAGGAAGTTGAAGCGTACTGTGTAAATATGAGTCTGACGAGTGTACAAACAAGCGAGTGTTATTTTTTCGAAACGCGTAGAACTAAAGAGGAAGGTAAGATCAAATATATTCCGCTTTTTAGTTATAATTGGAGACTTAAAAATCAAAATACAATATATGTAAATTTATTTTATAAAACAATCGAATATGTTAAAATTTATATTTTATACAGTTGGATAAGATTTTATTGAAAATAAAACTAACAAATTCGTTTTTGTTGAGTTCAACTAGTATACATAGGACTAATACCAGTTTCCCTAATACATTTGAAAAAGTTGGATACATTAATAAAAAAAAATACAATCATATATTTTCTATCAAACTTTACATAATGCAAAAACAATTTCCCTCGTTTAGTTAAAAATTATTTTATTGAAAAATAATTTTACATATTGTGTGTGTGTTTAGTAGTCCGATACGTAGTCCGATCTTATTGAAAATATTTTTCGTAATATCGCCATAAATGTAAAATTGCGTGAAACAAACTTATAAGTGATATAATTATTCAAAGTGTTTCCTACAAACAGTGAGTTAGAATTTTAAATGATAGCTTTCAATATTAAAAAAGATGTTTTATTTTTGTAATGCTCTTTATACACGAACATGCATTCGGAGGTAATACAGTTATACGTGATGTTGTTACAGAACAAGAGGTGGGAATAGACAAGCAGGAATAGAAAACGAGGGTGTATGCAGACATGGAGAATACGTCGCGAATAACTGTGATCCTCAACACGGATCGATGTATATTTCAATCACACGGGAGAAAACTATGAATTGTGTGTGTTTACTCTACGAACAGTATCTATAAAACATTCCAAACAAGTAACGTACAAATAATACCATTTTTCTAAAAAAAAAAAAAAAAAAAATGGAACTTTCATCACGATTGAAAAGTTAAAAATTCAAAGAGAATAAAAAATAATTTGGAAAATTCATTATTTGAAAAGTACGCCGCTTAAGTTATTTAATCAAACGTGCTCCATGATTTTTTAACGATATAATTTCGTCTTATCTAAAATTAACACTTCCTTTTATTTTCCTCCGAAACAAATAATTACCGCAAATTGAAATATTGTTACGCTGCTTGAAATATAACAGCGAGGCAATTTGTATTTCCCGAATGACATGTTCACCAGGGCAGCACGTGCATTTGGCAGTCTAGACATTTATTTTTTTAATCGACCTCGATTATTTCTTCACGACCTTTCTCTTCACGTTTTTCCCAACCGCATGTGTGAAGCGTAATCTTGAGAGACAGAAAGCAGAGGCAATTTTGAAAATTTCTAGACCACGTATTCAGCGTTAACTTTACCGATTATTATTCGTTTTGTCAGAATAGCCTCATCTTTGTCTATTCTATGGTACCCCCGCAGGGATAAGGTACCAAAAGAAAAAGAAAGTAGGTGTTTGCACGAAATATTTTTGTCAATATTGATAATATTGAAAATTCAACAAACAAGTTAGAAATAAAATAAAAAATCATAAATTTTCGCAGATAACAAAATTCAGATTCATATTTAATAATAACTGTATCAGATTGGAAACAAAAGTACTTAAAATTACGAATAACGTCAATAAATCACAAACATTATTTTATAATAGAATATAATGCAAATATTCGCGATTTTAACGTATAACATTGTGTAACTTATACTACCGCAACGATTCCACGCTTATGTCTTGCATGTGTCCGAAGGCCGCTCAATTTGATATCGGAAATCGATTATCTAACCGATGGGACAATTGCTGTAATCTCGTGTGCGTAGAGATATTAATCCGTTATTTTCTTCCTTCCTCCTTTGCCTTTCTATTGCCGGAATATGATTAAGATTTATTCTTTATTATGGATATTATATAATACATTGTTACAAATATACATAAATACGAGATTGGGTTAAGCTACATTGAATTGATACGAATACTGCTTTTCGGTCAAGTGTTATTTTATTCCTATATTCATATAGAGAGTTAAGAACTGTTCCACTTATCCTCAAGAAATTATGTCTGTATAAATAGAACACCCACTACTTCCGCTACATTTGTGTTTACTATTCGCGTCGTGTGTCGATTTAATTATCGCCAAGAATCCAAACTCACTGCAGTACGATAAATCCTCTTCTTTTTCCGAAAACAAGAAACATGACCTTTATAATTTGGTACTTTGGTAATATTTTGGCAATATTACTTTAAGAATTCTGTTAGAAACATATTTTCTCTCACGTCTATAGACAACAATAATTTCGATTTTTTATTGTTTAAAATGTCAACTAAAATATTAATAAACTATTGCCTTCATGTTTCTTAAATGTTATCTTGTTTCTTTAAATATTATCTCGACAAATATTAACATGATGAAATTTCAAGTATTATATAAATGCAGATAATAGTCATAATAGATGTGCACATTGACTCCTCTGTCTGTCAATATGACTTCTCTTATACTGTTTTCCGAGTTTTCCTGCATTAAAGTACAGAGCAAGAACTGTGCGCGAGATATGAGTTTCATATATTTATAACAGCGGCTATATTTGTTGCGGTCTTTAAGGTAAAGCGCGCAAATGACGTCCGCACGGTGCAACAACGGCAGAAGTTTTCTTCCCGACGCGAGATGAATTCTTAAACGCGGTACCCACCGTCCTACGTTGACGTAGTCGAGGTGAGGGTGCGCCAAAGGGGTGCCTATATTTATAGATCCTCGTTCGGGTACGCCCGTACGAGTTAACCCTTACAATCCCCATGAGCCTCTACTTATTGAAAGAAAAAAATCTCCACTTCTCTCATCCACACTACTCGAAGTATGCCTGAATTTTTTTTAATTCTTAATGGACCCATTTTTTAATAATAGAATCATGTCTCCTATAAATAATCAGCGAAATTCACTTTGAATTGGTAGATATAAAAATATTTATATAAGAAAAAACTAAGTATTATATAAATTTGATTGATATACAGCGCTTCCCTTTGTAATTACTGTCGTGCCTTTTCTAAAACTCACATTTGGTCACGTTGTCGATGATCGGAGTATCTGATGTGTCGCTCTTCTGAAATGCCATAAATGCCAGCTACCGCGGCCATATCTTAGTCTCCACGAGCGTTGGCAATCTAGAGAACCTTATCAGGTTCATAATCTTCCTGTTGGACGCCGTTATGAGCGCCGATTTCCTTCCAGCATCATCGTGCATTGAACGCCTCGATTGTACAAATATCTTTATTTTCAGGACGGATATATAAACGAGCTGACATGACAAACGATATACGTACTTCCATAAAAGATGAGTCCAAATTCCACCTAATTTAAATTCGAAACTCAGATTCGCATTAATGCATCGAGCAAACTTTTAATATAAGAATTCTCAAATCAAATGTCAACCTGTTATTACTTATTTATCTTTGAGAGTATCCACCAGCAATTTTCTTAAACAGATTTCTTTGTTTTGTTGATTAATCTAGGAATTTAAAAAATTCGAAAAGTCCAAAAGTGTGCACAACAAAATCAAAACTACATTCTTACTTGTACGTTTGTTAATTTATTCGAACGTATAGTGTAGTGACACGTTGGCAACATTACGTCGATCTACACTTGTCGAGACCGCTTTATTTTTTAAACTTTATTGCTAACATCATTTTAATATACAATACTATACAAATATAATTAAAAATTTCTACCCAAGTTTTTATTCTACTTTGGGCTACAATCAGCGGAAACAAAGTAAAGAGCATGCAACAAAAATTGAAATAAGGAAATATTCTTAAACATTTCATTGTCACTAAATAGAATGGACAATAAACAGGATAATAATAAATAAAAAAGAGATACGAGAGAAAATATCAATAACTGTTAATTTTTCTTTACAAAATAAATTATAGACTTACTGTAAACTAAAATTTCAACTCGAAATTTTAGTTTACAATGTTACAGATCGGGCACTATGAGAAACAGTCAAAACTAGTCGATTTTTCCATCGCCAGCTAGGTATTCCATTTCGTCAAAAACAATCGCGAGTACGTAATGTCAATATGAAAACGACAGAAAACCGAACGCAAATGGATGTTCACAATTCGGATGTACTATTCAGTATACGATTTTACGATGCTACTTGCTTCTTTTTGTAGCAACAACGTGAATTTCTATCGATCGGTCACAAAAGCGCGCTATCCTCGATACGATAAAACAATTTTGCCATATCGTCTAAAAGCATCATAATTTTTTCATTGTCCAGATGAAATATCTTCATTCATATAGGAATGACTAAAACGTTTTCATGCGATTTGAAAATGGATAAAATAATCCATATACATTCAAATTTGTAAATCGATAAATTTACTATCCCTTATTCGATTAATTTAACGTATTAAGAGAATTAAACAAAAGTAAATTAAATAAATTATAATTATATAACTAAATAAACAAAATATTACGCTCAGAATGCGTCAGCGAAAAATCGATTATCGATGCGTTAATGAGAGTCGGTTGCTGGACACTTACGATTAAATCAACTTTGATCGCAGGTACAACGGCACGTAAGTTATGCCATTGTGCGTCCATATACACGTGGTTCGATCGGCCGTGACACATTTTCATCGCTAGCGCGCGCTCGCGGAAATTGTAGAGTCGCGATGCCGATGTTGCGACTGATTGACGGCGAAATTGCAATCGGTTACCTCCAGCGGAGCAAACAGCAAGAAAGCAAGCTTCTTTAGCTGTCCTTTAACTTGAGAAAAATATTGTACGTTCATTTATAGAACGTTCCACAACACGCACTTTAACATACGTTCCATCCAAACTTCAACTTTGATAACCCACGCTTTCTTAACAAAAATATCAGTAGATATCGGTAGCTTACGTTAATTACGAGAGGATAAAAATGAAGGATTATGCACTATTAAAAAAATTGTCTCAAGAAGATTGAATGAGCAAATGCGTAGGCCACATTGCCATGTTTATCGTTGGCATCAAATTAGCGCATATAAAGCGCTCGAGTACAAGATGCAATTAGCTGATTCACATCACTGAATTGCAAAGTGCACTACATACGAATAAAAGCGTCGAACGAAGAAGCATTCTTGTTAATCGTAACATGCTCTGAAGAATCCGAATGTGCTCTATAAACAAACGGCAAACACCGAAGAGAAGGCAGTTTTCGCTTTGAAAGAAAATTCTACATGATGTTCCATAAATCGATACACGTAAATCGAAACTATCAATAACATCAAAATATATTTTAGGCAAAAGTTGAACGGTTGAATTTTGAGAAGAATTTAATCCGATGTCAATATTTCTTTTTGTGGAAAATGTGGAGAAGATAATTTTATTTTTTAAGTGAAATCGTTCACCTTGTGTGAATATATTTTCAATCAATTCTTATAGAAAATATTCTGTACACACATGACAAAAAATATGCATTGTTAATTATACAGTATAGAGAAGAAGTCATTTTATTAAGTATATTTATTATGTACAATTTTTTGATCTTTCAATATACAGAAAAAGAGGTTCATTATTTTTAATGCAAAAATTATAAAATATTTTGTACAGAAAAGGAAAGTATATTCGACTCCATATATCCTCTGTAGAAAGACGAATATGATGAGAATTCAGTAAAGCGAATTAACCGTATTGCACTATCATTCTCCAACAAGGTATGCGACGCTGCGCTAATGCATATGCAACAATGAGACAAACAATGCGCATATTACAATCTCTTTACGCACGTTCGAGCTAATTTGCGATGTGAATAACAATCGCTTTCTTTTATTTTCCGATCTGATGAACTGAAACTGCTATTATGTCGTCGTTGTAATTTATACGTCAATCAATGATGGGTTTTGTTATCGACCGTGAATTCTGGCCGCTGAAAGTTAATAAATAATTAACGGCGCAGAAGTTTTGCCTTTGCAAGCCGGTGACTGTAAGCTATAAATATATAGGATTTTTCGTTAAAAAAAAAAAATAATAAACTTGTTTTAATACAAAGGCATATTAGAGATCAAACGCTGGGGATCGCGCAAAATTACGGATCCGATGTAATACAAGATATCAGCGTTACGGTCAACAAGTTATAGGACTTTATTCTTATTACATATCAAGCATGTCCGTTTACAGAACCGTATCCGATAACGAAAACGTAAGGCCGTCCAAATTTAAGAACTGTAGATCGCGTGACCGCGCGATACCATTTATCAGCCGATCTCGTATTAAATCTCGCATTAAATCGCATTCATTCTGCGGATCGTGTTTTGCCGTCACCGTTTTAATTAGCGCGCAAAACGCTTATTAACTGGTCAGTCGACAATGCTATCGAATATCGCAATGAAAGCCATCTGAGCGATAACGTCCTCGTTTCACGATAAATGTTGTACGAGAGGTAGCTATATACTTATAAAAATATTGTAAGCAAGGTAAATATATTCTTTATTCTATTGATAATTATTTCTGATTTATGATTTAAATCTTGCATTAAAATTGCTGGCGGATGCCAGAGTCTTGTGATTTTGGATTATTAATTTAATCTAACTGTTGATATTCCAAGATCTTTATTGTCGTAACTGCGTGTTGTCCGTTTTCAATTTTCGACCAGTAAGCCAAAATCTTTACCAATTGACAATCACAATCGCCGAGGCCAGAACGATGCACGATGCACACTTTCAAAACAATCCACTTGTACGAATGTTTCATTCGATTTATTTGTATTATGCACCATTGAAGAGCAATTTCATGAGATCTTTCTATCAAATGCACCCCTAATTACGATTGTCGAACGAATTCAACATTCTTTTTTTATACCCTGTTTATACACTTATGTACTTAGACACTTACTTAGAAAAATCTGTGCGCGATTATTTCATTTTGTATAGATTAATCCATTTTCTGAACTATTTATTTTTTCTGACGTGTACATCGCGATATTGTGTAAAGCAATTACTGCAGATTAATTTCGAATGATGGAATATCTTTTGCTCTTTGTGTCTTGCGTTCATAATATTTTTATCGCTTTTTTACTTTGCTTTTGTTCTATTCACTTAAATTCACCATAAATACCATAATTAATTTGTGAATTGGACAATATATCAATTGCATTCGAAACTGTTACAGACGAGACGAACATGAATGAAATTAGGGAGAAAATGGATTAATCGTACAACGAGTGAACCATCCCTTCTCACAAACGCACGCCCGATAACTATCGCGACGATACTCGTAAAGGGTGGCAAGAAGATAACCGGCCGGCAGCGTGGCTGCCTTATAGTTTGCTGAAAGCGCGTGCCACGCCATCCTTCTAAGTCCACTCTGGTGGCTTCCACTACCGCGACACAATCGCCCTCCCCACTAACGATCTCCATCCCCGTATCCCGAACGCCATTTCTACCCTTTAGGAGCGACCCACAGGGCGCCTCTTGAGTCGTTAGCTCGATATTCTTTCCGCACTTGTGCACCAAAGGCAATCAAGTACGTACACCAGTTTTCCGCGGAAATTCAAAGAAAAGGAAAAAGGCAAGAGCAAACACAAAAAGCAGGACGTTTGTATCGCCGATCAATCGGAAGCGACAACACAATGTAAATTTCAAATTCGGCAAGTAAATCACTTATAAATTGGTTTAGTTGTACATGTTAAACCCCCTTGAAAATATGAAGTAGATTCTGGAATAATTCGGTCTTTTTTTTGTAATTATCGCTTCAATATAAAACTAAATATATGACTAACTAAGTTAAACTAGTATAAAACTAATGTCAAATTAGTATGAAAGTGATTTGACGAACGTTCTTCATTGTTTATTATTATTATTATTATTGCCATAACTGGGCCATTTTAGAGGCCAACTATCATTGTTGCAAGTAGTGTCAGAAAAATTAATAGATCCAACTTGCAAATAACGCGCATAAGAAGTAGCAGTATCAAATTGCCGCAACGTACGCCGGTACGCGGAGCAATACAGGCTTTCAGTAGATGTTATTGATACAAATAAATTTAGTACGGCATGTATTTCCATCGTCTATTAATATCGGCCAATATCGATATAGTCCGACTATAACTTCACCGAGGTCTGGTTCGTACAAACTTAATGCGTGCTATACATTAAGTCTGATAAGAACGGAATTTCAAGCGTATTTTTCTTCCAACGATTATCCTTTTCTATGTTTTCTCTTAATTACTTTAAAATATTAAGTTTCACGTGAAAATAAATAAGCGAGAATTACATATAAATCATTACGTGAGTAAGATAGCATAAAAAATTTTACATTGTAAAGCACGAGGAATTGTGAATTATGATTCGATAAAGTAAATATTCGCAGAAATAAAGGTTAAAATTGTCTTTCGCAGTTCATAGAAAGTAGACGCGTTTATTATAGATTTTATAATCTCGAAACTCTCGTCATTCACCCCATTAAACACTTACTGATAACTAATAATAGTTTAATATAAAATCCAAGGGCAAATAAGTACACCTATACGTGGGCGAACTACGGTCAAAGGTCAGCCTCTGCTTCCGAATGACATATATGCAATCTTTGTGTGTGTGTGTGAGATCGCTTAATAAAAAAAAATGAATCTTCCTCAATTCTTTCTGTTCTTATTTTGTTTCTTTATCGACATAAATTGCTATTATGCTTACGCGTATGCGTATTGTCTTTGTCTCAAAAATATGATTCACGTGCTAACGTGTCGCACACACCTAATTGATCGTATATAACCAATTGTCCGAGTCGTATTGGATATTACCGTCTAACCAAATATGGAATTGGGCCACTATGAGATGCGACACGCATCGAATAGCGTCCTTATTGATCAACAACATAAGCGATGACGTAAATTCGGCCACGGAACCAAGCGAGAGCTATCTGTCGTGTGGGTGTGCTAGTCGTCATTGACTCGAAGAATAAACGCGGAAATGCGGATGCCAGGCGCGTTTGCGAGTTCGCGCATGAGACCGTTTAGCAGGAAACAACGGCGTTAATTAGACTTTCGGAATAAGTTGATGCTATGCAAGCATCGCCCACTTGTACTCGATGGATACGCGAATATCTTGTGTTCTATATGTATACGGATTACCGAAAAATACTATCTATAATTAAACTGGTCAAGTGTATTATTAATTCGAATTCTCTCCGCGGATTAGTGTATGTTATCACGTTATATAATAGCAATATTTCCATGTCATATTTTATACACAAAGAAAGTATGGTACATTGTATGCTCAAAATTAATTTAAATTTTAAATTACGTTCATTCTTGAATGAATGCGTTCTTGAATGAATATATAACGATGCATACAAACGTAAATTCGATTTCACGCTTAAGTAGTTATATTTATGCATAGTTAAACGATGCTCGTCGCGTCTCTCTGTATGCTCAAAGGATAAACGAGCAAATCTCAAATGCCAAGACGTGGAATAAATGTGCACTTAAATTTGCTTTCACGGCTAGATGGATGATATTGCTTTCGAGAAGACTGTTACGAATCTGTAGATTAACAAAGATAATCGGGATATCCATTTCTTAATATCTGCCATCGATGTTTTTACTTTCAGAGAAGCCCAATCAGCAAAATATAAAATTTTAGTTAATAAAAATTATAGTATTGATACGTTTATGTTAAATAAAATCGGGAGAAAATTTTTACACAAACAGATCTTGTATCCAACAAGTAGCAACATAAGTTCGACTTCATGAATGGTTACCTCAGTAAGTAGATACACAGATGCAGACAGAGCAAATACGTTTGTATGGATAGCCGATATAGATACCTTTGTGAGAAGATAAACTATGTTTATAGAATGGCGGACAAGGTAGATATGTATATACAGGTAGGTAAACTATAGATAGTTTCACAGTCGCGCGCGAATGAACGAGTGATGAAAATATTAAAAAAGACTTCTATTACATGACAAATACACAGGAATTATATTAACAAGTTGTACAGGAATTTATATTTATGTTGTTAAAGAACAAATATTTGAGAAAATATTCTTTTGCTATAATTAGAGATTTTACATTATACATTAGGAGCTGCGCACAATGGAAGAAGTGTTAGAAAAAGGAATAAGTATTAAGATTTCAACGTATTAGAAACTGATTATACCGAGATACACGATTATTGTTAGGCATTAAAATCTTAACATTTATTTTTATTCCTAATGCTTCCTCCATTGTGCGCAGAATCTTTATTAAAGCTTTAATATATATATTATATTCAATGTGTATCTTTTCCCGCCAAGAGATATGTCGCACCATCCATCCGGGCGAAGGTCAGGATTTTCTTCGCAGAATTGTCGATAATGCAGTTACCATGCAGCAGTATACGTAGGATCGTTTATCGATTTCGGCACCCAGTGACCTATTTTCTAATCGAGCTCGAGGGAACTTTCGTAAGGATACGAATCTAACGCCGTTTTTTAAAAGAACGACCGTTAGAGTGCTTCAAAAAAATGATGCCTTATCGAGAACGTTCCACTTGACGCTCGCAACGTTCATGAAATCATTTGATCCTTGTTGTTTAGTAAATGTTAAACAAGGATAAGTAATGCTCTAAAACGTTACGAGTGACAAATAGAACGCACCCTTTGGTGTACTTCTGGATGACAAGTCACAGTATAAACAACATTCATCCATGATTATTTCTTACTAATTAGTATACATTCTGGCCATTCTAAAAATAATATACAGAATATACAAAAACAAAACAAACGGAAAATACTTAAGCGATTTTTTTTTTTTTAGGAATTATTTATTTTATCTTATACGCTGATAAATCAGACAATTGGAAATTTATTTTCCCAAGTTTCCCAAATATCTTCTTACGTATGTATACATTCTTTCTCACAGATACACATACACACAAAAAAATCACGTATTTTTAAAAAATTTAATTGTCCTTAAAATTTGTTTCGTACCCTTACGCGCACAAAAAACAAATTACATTATAAACCTTCCTTAGAATCAGTTTATAGGTTTTTCTATTTTTTTCTATTATTCAAAATATTGGGAGTACAAATTAGTTCGGTCCGTTTTTTGTGTTCAAAAATGCATTTATTTCAAAACAAAATTAATGAACAGATTAATTAAAGTATTGTCCATCGCTGGCTACTACTTTTTCCCATCTCTCAGGCAATTTTCGAGTTCCATCTCGAAAAAGTGACTCGTCTTTGGAGGCGATCATCTTTTGGAAAACTAATAGTAAAGATATTTAAGATTGCAGGTAAATTAATTTCTATGTATATGTGTATTTATATTAAATAAACATTATATAATATTGTAAATTATTTAGTATTCAATATAAAAGGTAATTGCACAAAAACTAAAAAACTTTATTGAAATAGTTCGAATTATTCTCACTACATTAGAGTAAGTGCATGCTCACTTAAATAAATTTACGATTAGTTGTCCTCAATGGTAATAGTTGATTTTAAAAGTCCTTCAGTTTGTCGAGGATCTCAAGTAAGAAACCAAAAAAGGCCAGATACCACGGAAATATTAAATCGATTGTTATAAACGATCAATCAAACCTATTGATCGAGGTTATTGTCTCCAAAAATATATGATGTGCGCACATTTTGTATACGTCTGTGTGTTTCAAAAATTGTATCCTGCATTTAAGTTCATAGTTCTGTTGAAGTTGGTATCTTCATACATTTTAACGTTCTACTTACACTAATATGATCGTCGTACAATCAATTTATTGTATTAGAAAGGGATAGAACAGTGATTAATCAATACAATTATCAATTGAATGATAAACATGAAAATTCAACATAACTAAAAATTCATAATATTAATTATATTATAAAATATACACTATAAAGAGATTAATATAAAACTTTAAAAGCAACATGTGTGTATGAACAGCAAGCTTTGATTAATTGATTCATAATTATATTGTAAGTTATTACTGCGCCAAATTGTTTTTGACGAAAAATGAAGTCTCGAGCAAAGAGATGTAATTTAATTACAAACCACATTTATTTTAGAGAAAGTTTAATTAACACGATGCGCGAGCAAAGTTATAATAATCCTTAAAACTTCGGCAGATCCGTCATTATGATAATTAGAATGGCCCACTTCGGAAAACGACACGTGGGTGGTTCGAGTGTGGACTTTCGCACGATTTACGCATTGCTACAGAATGACATATAAATTGAATTTTATTAAGTATTGCGTTCGATTATCCATATTATAAAAATGTCATTTTGATCAATTTTTTTCGAATGAGTTTTGAAATACGCACTTATCATTGAAAATCTTATACCATATAATGTATCTTTATGTTATTCTGACAAAAAGACATGCGATTTCAACTGCTGACATATTTATATATCTATAATTATGTATAATAAAAATAAAATTTAAGTTCCTTCCTTAATAATTAAAGATTTAGTACTGAATAATATCTCTAAGAGTTAAGATTAATTAGTCGAGGTATTTATTTTATTAATTAAATTTGCATCTGAGAATATTATATAATTAAAAAATGCACTTTTGTAAATCGAATAATGAAACATAATAATACTTTCTAAAATTTTCTTATGATGATTTTTATTAGATTTTTTTATGACGAATAAAATAAAATTGTGATAGATGAGACAGCCAAAACAAATGCCTCGATTGATGCGTGCACATATAACACGTGGCAGACAGCTGGTTAGCAACACCGGATAAATATGTCATGTAAACACATATAAGTGAAGGAAAACATATGAAATCTGCATTTGAATGCACCTGGCTACCATTATCGACACAGATATGGCTGAGGCAGTAGAAATAAAATAGGAAAGCACAAGTACTAATGAATTTCTCATATTTGATCCAAAAATATCCATTTAATTTATTATTAATTTAACTGATGGGATCAAACGACAAATGCAATATTAGAAATTGCTCTGACAGATATTCGAAATTAGTAAATATTGTATTATTTCATAAATGCTACAGGTGTCTAAAAGATTTATTTTAAGAGAACAAAAACAATGTGTATTCTTCATATATTTTTATTTAAAACATTATATGTTTTATTAATACTTGTAATGTAAGATAGCAACTTTCATTTTTTTTCTTTTATTCTATTTTAATTCATTCCAATCCTTAACTGTCCGCTATCTAACACGGATGTTAACTCTTCCGTCAGCAATAATGTATGGTCTTCTAGAGACAGAAAGCAATTTTTTTTATTGTACCGGATTAATAAAAAAAATTTTTTTTAATTCTGATAAACTTGTCAAAACTTTAACGAGCTTTTATTATGGAAATCGAATATTTTATTTATTTTTTACAGATTTAAATTTATCTAGTGTAGGATTTACAATCAAAATACCGATAGTGTCTAATAGTCCTTAAAAACCCTATAAGTTACATGAGGGGAGGATTAATTACTTTAATCTCAAACATTAGCGTGTCACAACACTGATCCTTAGTCGCGCTTTTATTTAAAACATACTAAGCGTGAATATGCATGATAAATAATCTTGTCTAATCGTAAACAATTAACTTCAGTTGAATTATCTAGAAATGTAACGCTGTCTGTCTATAACAATACGTATCGAGATAATAATAATCTAAAGTAATAGAATATTTAGTCGGATTATTAATTCAAATTATTAATTCATTTTTAAATTGGAAACTTAATATATATTTCAAGATATTATTCAATTTAAAACACTAGAAATAACAATTTAATAATAAGGCTCTACAGGTATAAAACAAATTCGACAGTTAAAGGGCAATGAGCCAATTTAGTAAAACAAAAATTTTAATTCGAAAAACAAAATAAATACTACATAAATATAATATCCAGACGTTTCAACACTTATCGGGTCATTTTCAATGTTACATTAAAATTACAAAATGTTCGTAAGAATACATAATTTTTCAAATATCTTCATATGTTAAATGTTGTGTCAATAGTTAGAAACTCATGTCAGTCGTTAAAAATTATTTAACAGTGAAACAATATAATCTTGTTTTAAACAATATAAATCTTGTTTTAAACAATAAAAGTTGAACATTTATTAAGCAATAGCGCCAGCGAATAATCATCCACATATTGGTAACAGACAAAATGGAACGACTTTGCAACTAAATACTTGGAACTAATGTTCTCTACCATGTCTCCTAGAATATGAATTTAGAAAGTAATTCTACAAAGATAGAAAAATGTTTTAATTTAATTTAAAAATATTGTAATTAAAATTCTAATATTATAATATCAAAATATAAGATTCTGAAATAGATCAAAAATATTAAAATATACGTTTTCATTTGAAAATTGCAATTTAAAAAATTTGTTAAATTCTAAGAATTAAATTATAAGAAAAATTTATAGACTTTTTTAAAATCAATTATAATTCTTTTTTTATACAATACTGCTTAATTTTTGCTGAACTATTTAATGGTTAATGCTTTGGTCTTCGTTTTTAGTGAAATACAAGATAAATTAATACAACGGAAAAATTGCATGACGTCAAGTGATAACTGGAAAATCGTTTATCATGTGGACTTTTTACGCCTTGCATCATATACAATATTGTAGGCAGGGCGGATCCCAGGAGTGTTGCCCCACCCGTCGACACACTCTCTTAAAAACACGTTTCAAAATCGCATTATCAAAAGCAGAAGATTGCAACATCAAACAATGAAATTATTTAAATAGTTATTGGTCACACAAACGCTGAAACATTAAAGCTTTGACAAAGCTCGCAAGTTTCTTGAAACAGTGACATAAAGAAATAAGATCTTTATAACGTATCATAAATAAAATTTTGCAAGGATTAAACGGTTTCTAAATCAATGATCTATATAGCTTCTATAATTTTTTTATTTTCTTCTAAACATCCTACATGAACCAATTTATAGAGAGAGTACACATACAAAATTAAATCTTTTAAGTCAAATATAATTTCTTTTTGGAGTAAACAGCCATGTTTAACATTAAATGCGCACTGAAAAAGGGCCCAAAAGAGAATCAATGGGCAGGAAGATGAATATTACGGGGAAAGGAAATAATAACAGGAAAATCAAGCTACCAATACGTATAATACATACGTTTCTTCGGTCGTGTATGTCTGTTATGTGTATGTGTGTGTTGTGTAGCCGCATGTATAGCTGTATGTGTCGGGATTCTATGATGGACTCACCCGCCAGCAACCAGGATCATCTGCATGTTGCATGGAGGCGGCCTCTTTGTTGTTTTTTCGCAGAGGGGTCAATCCGGAGCGGTGGGTCCTCTAGTTTGGCATGCGGTGACAGAATAGAGCTATAGAGTAGGTAACTAGAGAGATAACAGGAGGAAGAGAAGGTCACTGCGCCTTGCTCGAAGTTCGAAGCCATACATTGATTCGACAAGTATTGCCTTCTTATTTATCGAAATATTTTCTCTTTCATGATATTATATCCATGACAATTGAATTCAGTATAACAAACTTTTTTAATTTAAATATATTTCTAAACAATTGCATATAATAGTGTAAGTAAAACAGATATTAATTTAATTTTAGTACTAACCAACCAATATTAATTTATAATTGCTTCGAACAAGGTCAAAAGAAGGAAACGATAGAATAATAAGAAGAAAATTTAAAAGTAGTTTCTAAAACGAACTAGCACAATAAAAGACGAAGAGAAAGAATAGAAGTTAGATAAAAGGTCAAATAGTAAGAAAAGTAATAAGAGGAATTAATAGAGAGAAGTATACATATGTATAAACAGAATAATTCGGAATTATACTATCGCAAGTTTTGGTGACATGTTTAATCTAATTGAAAAAAAATAGCTAATTAAAAGAAATTAATTAAAATTGTATTTTACTCAAATAGACAATAAATTTTATAAATCTCTATACAAAGTATTCTATATTAGATATTTATAATTAATAAATACTATTTTTTATATACAGAATATTTCAAGGAAAGAAAGGTTGGAAAGATGATATTTAAAATTAAAAAGTTTTGGTAAGCAAAGTTTCACAGCACAAATAAAGAGAAGTTTCTTTTATAATTAATTTACACAACAGAGTTTTTGCATGGTTAAACTGATTTCGTATTGCCCATTTTTTAGTAGAGAATATTTAAGATATGTGTATATATTTAAGAAATACATAATTTAATTAATAATTAAATATTTAAAATAGAACATTTTGAATATATAATATATTCCTATAAATAAGTTTATAAAAAAATAAAAACTTTTTTCACAATTTTTTAATTCTCATTATTGTTTCAAATATGGTATTCTAACACGTTCTACCAAAATTTTCTGTCTGAAAAGTATCACCCAATTTTTCTGTCTATCGAATAGTCTATAACAGGATTTTAATGTTATAATTATAAAAATTTTTTTAAATACATTTAAAAAGCAAAGTTTTCTATTTTGTGGAATGATGCTTTATATTAAAAAAATATATTTAAAAAATACTATTTTAAATTATATTGGCAAAACCGATCGTAAATAATTGTTTTTCTCGATGTAATTACAAAAAAACAATGTGTATAATATTATTTATGTTGTTAGAACTTTAAAATTAAATATTTTATTTATATAACTAATGTGATTAAAAACAGAGACTGATAAAAAATGATACAATTATACATAGAAAGGATTTTCATAAAAAGTTAAAAAATAAGAAAGAAGAGGAAAGAAAAAGAAGGAAGAAAGAAAGTGAAAAAACGAAAGAGGGAAAATGGAAGAAAAAGAGTGAAGGTGGAGAGGGGAAAAGGCTTTTAGTATTGTGCATAATCTAACAACAGTAAACATTTCCCAAAGAACTAAAGATTACTTAATTATTTTGAAATAATTTGCTTTAGAACATACGTTTACGAAAGCTCTTCCGACTAAAATAACTTTTAGAATATCGTTATCTTATATATACTTCCTTCCTGTTTCAGAACACCCTATATACAGCACGTTCTAGAGCTATCGCATTTCCTTTAAACCATGGAGATTCTAAGATTATTTCAAAATGACTTTTTCTTAGCAAGAACTTGGAAAGACATATAATTACAACCTGAGAAATTCTAATTGTAAAGTAATATAATTAAACGCTGTAGTTTATATTTCGAGTAAACCAAATTTAACACACGCTAAAAAAGAATTTCATTAAAAATTCAGGAAATACTGTGCATCAATGTACAGGAAATTCCAAAATAAATCTTAGCTAGGAATAAGTCAGCATCCGAGAATCTTTGTTTAATAGAAAATATAATAGTCTTGGGATATTCTGCATATACATAGAACTAGATATAGATAGAGAAGGAGAGAAAAGTACAGTGGCTAACTGGCGATGGCCCAGCAGATCGCCGTGATGGCTTGCGCTATTGTACCTTCCCGCATGTTGCGTCTAACCACCACCGAGGCCCGTGTGTCATCCACACACACCCGTCGCAGGACCTTTAACGCATCCACTTATTAACAGTATCGTTCACTATCACGATGCACTATCACACATTTGTCAATGACGACAATTAGATTGGCAACAATGCTACTGAAGTATTCCATTGTATCACCACGGGAAACGTCGCGAGAAGGGAAATCCGCGTTCCGAAATGCGCTCGACAACGCAATAATCATGCACGGGACAAAGCACAGATTATTCACCGTTACTCCGAATGACTCGTATAACAGTAATCAGTTGAAGATATTTTTGTGTAACCGTTATTCAAAAATTTAATCAATTTAATATGATAACCTTCGTGTTTTTTTTGCGGTGCTCGAGGATGGAGAATCTGGGACACAGAATGGATCAGAAAGAGGAAACAGAAATAAAACACTTATCTTCAATTAAATCGTACGCAATTATCACGTAATGCCGAAAACTTTTTCTAGGACACATTCAGACGAGTCCACCGCGAAATGCGAATCTTCGAAGTGGTTTGATTTCATTTAAGTCCCATTTGAATTCTTTTGAGTATATTTTAATCTGTAAATATCAAATTAGGGTCTTTTGAATTTTCCATACAATTAAGAAAAAAAAGTAATTACACCGAACTGTTGATTCATGTATTTTTTATCAGTCAGAAAAAAGTTCTTTTAGAAAAACGAACAAGTATTAAAAAATGTTATGCACACCATTATTCGTCAGTGATCTTACAAAATCGTTTGATTTTGTCAGACGTGTTCATCTTTGACGTTTCACGTTTCTTTGTTATTCTCATCAAATATCATGTTGAATTCTGAATCACATTGGAACGAACTCAAAGACAGGAAAAATGATAAAGAAAGAAGAGGAAACATTTTAAACGAGAATACCTACAACGAGCTACAAAATCAAACAAAAATAGGAAGTTTTTTACAATGTTTTAAGTTCATTATCCAAAAGGAATATTATTAATTTCTGTACCGCCACTTTTAATTTCTCTGACGATTTCGATTTTTAAATATAAAAAAATCTATCGGTCAATTGAAAATAATTAAAAATGGAATACTTCGAAGTACAAGAAGAACAAAATAGTAAAGTCTTTTTTGAAGCCGTCAGATAATCCAACATATTTGTTTAATCACTAGTTTGATTACTGTTTTATATGAAGGCGATTTGGATCTTTAAATGTAAAGTTTTTGATTACGAGGATTAATAAATGTTCACAGGACGTGATCACTGAATCGTTCAATGTCGAACTCATATTTAATTGTGAATATTAAAAGGTAATAAAGTAATACAAGGGTTGAAACATTTATAATTTATCTCGTTAAATAAACATAAAAATTTTTGTGTATACTTTAATAACTTGTATTAGCTCTGAAAATCTTTTCTGTTGTATCGATATATTTATTTGTATTTCAATTTAATTATTCATAATAAAGTAAACATATGCTCAATTAAATTAATTAAGAAGAGACTTCAAACATATAATATAATAATAAAATAAGAAAAAAAATCCCATCGATTAAAAAAATTCTTAAATATCAGAAATTAATTACCTACATCCAATTGTTTTCAACACGATGTTTCATACGACAAACTTGACATGTACATTATCATATTTGAAAACGAACGACAATGGAAACGTGATTATCGTGCCCGCCAACCAAGGCGGGTCCATCAGTCCATTCGCATCATGTGCATAAGTCTGTCTAAATCACGTTTATCATTCTATTAGTAGATTCATGAATTTCCGATTTACATAAACCGGGATTTGAGAATGGGACAGGGATGAAAACTGATGACAAGGACAGCCGAAAATAAAATTGAATCACAAGATCGAAACACCAATAATGGCACACGATATGTTATTCTCAGTTACGGCCGGGTCCACCTCGACAACCACGTTGCTGCAACTGCCTTGCGTAACCTTGTCGATCACTAGCAAACGGAGAGTGCGTGCCGCCTAAAGGAGCACCGGGTAGAAGAGGAGTTTGAGCTAGTAAAAAGAGAGGGGAGTGTGAGCGATCACTGTCACAGATCACACTACCCGAGTCTCCGCGGAGTAGACTGGTCCGCGAAGAGAACACGTTTCGAGCCGTAGCGAGCCCGGTGGGTTTCTGAATCACCGAGTAGTGCGTGTCAGGACGCCAGTAGCGGCCGGGTAAGTGGTGGCGGGAGGAACGGAAAAAACGAGAGGGCGAAAGAAAGAGAAAGGGAGACGAAAGATGGGTGGGAGAGAGAGAGAGAGAGAGAGAGAGAGAGACGCGACGACACGCGTTTAGGCGGCAACTTTGAGAGCTCCGACGTAACACTCCCGTCTCGAATCGCACGGGCAGACCGTGCGTGATGTCCACGAATGGTCCACGTAGGGTGAGAGATCGGGTGCGACCCCCGGTGGGACGTCGGGGCGGCAAAGGTACAGTGGAAGGCGCCGGTCGAGGAACACCGCCAGGAACCGCCGCGGCGTTCTGCGGAGGCGCCACCGTGACTGCGAAACCTCCGTCCCCTCGCGCTTCTACCCTCTCAGGAGTTGGAAGTTGGTTGCGCGGTGCACCCCTATTCATGTACGCGTGCATGCGCACGCGTGTGTTGCATCTCGCATACACGTAACATACTCTGACCGTGATCGCGAAGTACGCTTGTGTTTGTATGTGTATGTACGCGGATGGATATGTATTTGTACGGAAGAGAGAAGTAGGTGAAATCCACCTTCTCTCTACCTCTACCTACCTACCTACCCCATACCCCACCCCATCCACAGCCGTTCGTGCTGCTGCTCGTGCGTGGGCTTTCGCGGCCATCGAAGTCGATATCCACCCCCGCCCCGACCAGTGGCTCGCGTATTATCCTCAAATGTTTCTCGGACAGTCATTTTGGGGATTCTCAAGTGTGTCCCAACTCCCCTTTCCTCAATAGCTCAATCCTCCTCTTTCATTGATGTAATTCGCAATTGTCATGATTCTTGCCATCTGCCTGTTTCTGCGAAGATATTCGTTCTTTTATTGTGTTGTTAAAGACAATATAAATTATACGGATTTATTCATCATTGAAGATACTAACAAATTTAGCAGGATTGATTACGCATTTTTAATAAAAAGAAAAAATAGTCTTCAGAATTATGTACATATAAAAGACTATATAATAAATTTCAACTATTTCATTCTCTCTCTTCGCGCACTAAACATAAATATTTTATATCATATGTAACAATAATATACATATAACATATATTCGATATTCTGACTATATATCTATATATATTGTATATAAAGAAAGTAAAAAATTGAATAATTTGACTTTCACACTAACAAGTGTGAAATATTTTTGTTTATGAAAAATATATACAATTTTAACATTAAAGTTGGAATCTAAACGAAATAAAAATTTAAATGAGAATTAATTTAATAGAACTAGAGAACACGATTCTGTATAAATAAAATTTAAACTCATTGACTTGCGAAAGCTTTCGAAGTTTATTCATTGTTGCAACGTTGACGACTTCCTTATAGTATTCGTAAATCGTAATTAAATTAACCGAACGAGAATACTGTTGCAAAGAAAATATTGTTCAGTGGTACAATTCAACACGCAGAACAAGCTTATGAAATAGATTCTAATTACAGAAAACGAAATAAAAACAATTTTTAGTTAAAATGGCTTCTAATGGCTACTGTAATTTTAATACATGTGATTTTCGACCAAACATTCGCAATCCCCATCCTATTTCCAAGCAAAAAATTCTCCAAAAAGAGCTTTCAAAGTTCCCTTCTGAAGTTTACAGAGTAAAAGTAAATATGACATAAAGCAAAAACCTGTTTAACCATTAAATCTCTCCTTAAATCTGTTTAGACACAGAATTTCAAAACATTTTTATTTAAATGATAACCTTTAACTTATTAAAAATGTCTAAAGTTCTCCGAAGAGAGATTAATTAAGAAACAAATTTTATCGACAAGTTATTTTAAACGACAAATTGTTATAAATACTTATTAGCTATCTAGGCCTCCCTAATTTTAAGCACCAACGCCTCGCCGCAGGATATTTCTACTCGACCTAGAATAATCGAAGCAATTCCCAACGTATCTTAGGAAATACCGTACCATCGAACCTGATCGAATGATATAGATTTACAGAGTAATTACAATAATATTTCATCACAAATATATTTTTACATTTGGTCATTATGTAGGTTCTGTACTGATATTTTGCTTCTCATATGTCATATATCTTTCGCATTAATGTTATATTTAAATAAATAATTAAATATAGTATAAATCATGTGTATTTCAGTTAGGAAAAGTTAAAAATTTTTAATTTAAACTGTAGAAGAAAAAACAAATTTTTTATTTCTTTTATGCTGAAAAAATTCTTCAGTAGTTTTCAATAAAGAATAAACGTGAAAATGTTATGTATGTACGCCATCCAGCGGACAACTTCAGAAGCTAAATAATCACGTTGCAAGCTTCGCAAACTCTACGGTAATTTTAAAGTTTGCAACAATCTTTTGTATCACCGGAGTTGAAACTACATTATCAACTCGATGATGCAAAAAATGTTAAAATAAAAATTTGAACAAATCTCACACACACACAATCGAATAAAATATATAAAAATCGTTATAATATTTAAATATTTAATTTATTATCAAATCCTGTTTGTAATTGCAAGTACAACTATTTTTTAAATTATTTTTAATAGAGAAAGAGAGAGAGAGAGAGAGAGAGAGAGAGAGAGAAGTTTCTATTTAATAAATAAAATCTAATAAATTATAATAAAATAATGATATTTAGATATTTATCAAAAAGTATATTACTTCTATAAAAATTAACATTAATTTATAATTTTAACTATCACTAACTTCTAATTAAATTCGACGCACGCATATTTGCAGCATATGTAACACACTATGATACAAATATCCTAAATAATATTATTAATAAAGTACATATTGGACTATCTTGTCTCTAAAACTTAATTAATGAATACTAATTGTAAATTGAACAATTAATTTGATATAAACAGATATTTTTCAAGTATATATTATGTGAAATTGCATACTTGCTACAACATATTTTATTTACTTTAAAAACAAAAAATCTATTTTTAAAATAAATTTATTCTTTCGTGTTTTTTTTAAATTAATACTTAATGTATGATATTAAATGACTAATTTCATGTAAAATTATTCAATTTTTATACAGATTTAAATGTCAAAAATATACATAAAAATATTATAATAAATAAAGATCATTAATTTATGCTTATGCACTTTCGTGTTTTAATGTAAATATTTTACCGATCCGCGGAAAGATTCACAGTGGTTCTTTCAATATGTCAAGAACTGATTGATTGTGACTCGCGACAATGTGCCAATCATTCTAATTTAAAACCAGAAAAACTGTCATAATTACAGTTACATCATTAGTATCAATTGATCAATATGACGAGTAAAAATAGGAAGATATTCCACGATTATCAAATTCAATCAATCCATATCATTTGTAACACAATTGAAAAATTCAGCAAAAAACAAACTTCTCCATCTTAAAAAATCTCAAGAAAATTCTACAAAAAATCTTAGCAAATCTAAAAAATCGATTATAAATTATAAACCTTATATATAAATATTAAATCTTTCCATAACAAACGAATTATTTAGACTGTATAATGTGAATACATATAGCAAGTATGTGAAGATTAAAGCTTATAACGAGAACTGGATCTTATTTACATATATATACTACAAATGTGTATAGTCATTTGAAGCACACCGATTTTTTGAACTTAAAAACGCAACTGTTGTAGTAATATCACAATTTAAATTGACAAGCAATTTAATAATACTAAATCTTTCACAATTATTGATGAATCAAACTTAATTGTTGCAAGTTAATCATAGGGTTATTTCCAATGACATATAATACTCAATAATTCAAAGTTCCTTATACGTAGATGTATCATTGAGTATGATTAATTCATACTATTAATGAATTTGTATGTACTCTCTACAATCGTATTTTTCCTCAGTTTTACATCAGGGAGTAGGTGACGAAGAAGAAATTCCAAATACGTAATGATCATTTCAAACGCTCCAAAAAACAGAATTGAATGAAGGATTATACAGGTGTGATGATTCTATTCGTGCCATCTATAAATAGTTGAATAAATTGAATTTGTTATATAAACTTCATTTACAATGTCTCTAAGTCCAAGCGCAAAAATATGTACGAATTCTTTGTTACAATTGTAAGCAAAATTTTAATTTTGTTATTTTAAATAAAATCATACAAAGATATCTTGGGATTTATTAAATTTTATGTTATTATTCAAGTTGCTAATTAATACTCTATAAATTTTTATATAAATATTTTACAATCTTTCTTACATAGAAAGAAAAGAATTTTACTGTTACGATAAAACTATAATATATAGTTGCTATTGTATGTATAATATAGTAAAATCAATTTTTCGTTAAAATATTCTAAAGAAATTTATTTATAAAATAAAATTTATTGCTAAAAAGATAGTAATTTAACAGCTACATTTTGTTATTACGATAAAAAAATTTATTATAGCAAAATAGATATGTAGATCCAGTATAAGAATTCTTTTAAATATACATATAAAATTAATATTGTTAATAAATTTTTTATTCTGTTATTATTATTGTATAATAATTAACAGTACTACATACTACGACAGTATAAAATGTATTATGCCAACAAACCTTCTTTACGTACACGTGTTTCACGATCAGCTTTTGATAAAGAGCTGTTTGAAAGTCCCAAAGACAGAAAGCCATTGCTGTTGGCCCTGCATACCTTTCATCAATATGTATAATAGTTCATAAGGTAAAGGCTTTTACGAGTAAAAAGGCTTCAAAATGTTCAGGGACGCGAAGAGATTTAAATTACATACAAAGCACGTGTTTATATAGATAAGTAGTCTCATACGTTATATTTGGGTAAACTTCACATAAACGTCATGATTGCATGTTTGATATTATTAACCATTCATGTAATGGTAGATATTGTATGTAGTATTGGAACAATAAGCTTTAATTTTCGTTGTTAAATAACTTTAGGATTAATTTTCATTCTAAGTATTGTCCTAAAAAAGAAATCGATTCCATAATTGCTGAAGAAGTTATATTTTTAAGATTAACGCGTCTACGTTATACATATATAAAATAAAAGATTGATGCAAAAATTCTATTAAAAACAATAAATTTCATAATATAATAAATCAAAAAATAAATAAATAAGGTTAACAGCTGGAATGTAAAATGTTTGCGATACGATGCGATAGAGGAAATACGAGTAACTTATAAAGAACGATACATAATATAGAAAAAAAATGTTAGCCCTTTAGTGGAATTTCAGTGAGATTAAATTATATAACTACATGTAAGTATAAATAAAATATAAATAGATATCAGCATAACATTAAATTAAACTTAAAGCATGTAGTATTAAATTAAATTTAGAATCTATTGAACTTACGTCTCTCATATGAAAACTTAAACAATTTGAGGATTTTAACAACTTGAAAAGAACAACATCGGAAAAACTTACGCGGCTTCAAAACAATGCTCTCTGACGCGTCTATATTGGCAAACTTCTTTGTTTTTATTACAATTTCCTTGAAGTTACAAAGCGTAAATTACACAGATTTTGTTTTTGATTGTTGCAGTCCGTTTTCATGTCAGCCTCTTATTAATGCAATTATAAAAAAAAAGTATATAACTTATTGATATATATATATGAGAAAAATATTTAAGATTTTTTTTATTAAAAAAAAAAGAAAAAGAATAGATTTGAAAATTTTTTTAAGTATGTAATACATGTATGTAATATGTATATTGCAAGAACATAAGAAATGAAGTCGATATTTAAAATAAAGCTTGTAATATATATTCTCCTGCATTTTTATTTCATTCTTACCGTAATGTCTTTAATATTGTATAAAAGAACTTTATATAACAATGTCGATAATTCTGCAAAGCACACTTGCGCAAATAATTATATTTGCACCAACATCATTTTTTTACATCTCACGTGCAAACTCTCGATAGGACCATGCATGCGCGTTCTCGCAGTGCAAACGTATGCTCGGAACGAATAACGCACCACTGATGCCTTCAAATTGATAAAATCGTAATAATTGAAGAAGCAATTGTTCATACATGTATAAAGGGAGTATTTTTATAATATTAATTAATTTATAATAATAATCCTAGATGACCAAGACATAAAAATAATATAATTCGATATATTAATATAGTACATTTGCATTGCACCTTTATACTGTGATTCTTCAATTAATAAATTAATCAATTATTGGTTTGGAATACGCTGGCAAACTAGCTGAAACATAAAATTTACTAAAGGGAGGCAGGATATTTTCGTAGCATGAGCAATAAAAAAGGGGTGGCAGATGGTTGGGCGAGAGCGTTCATTTTATTTTTCCTCGGTGTTTCCTCGTGTATCTTCAAGCAGAAGCCAATCTCTGTCGGAGTTGATTTACCAAGCAAAACATTTCATGAATTGTTCGCTGCAAAACGCAGCCTCGCACCAGGACATTGATAACTTGGCAGTGCGTGAAAGCTCTTTCGCTCAAGGTGCAAATGTCTCCATTCCATTCCGTGGCAGCGCATTCCAAGCTCCGATTGAGACACGATGAGCGATTTTGAGTTATAATTTGGATTTTTAATTTCACATTATTTCGATACTTTATGTATAAGATACACTTGACTTATTTTTCCTTTTTGTATATCGATCAAATAATATATGTATAGATGAAAAGGATGCCCGGTATAAATTAAGTTGATACTCAGCGTTACCGCTCTATAATTCTATTAATTCAATTGCATTATTTTGTATATTCTACATTTATTTTTTTGTATCTAATCTCTCTATTATTTTATATGTGTATCGCTTCTATATTACATGTACATCGGATTCATTTATTTTACATATTCATATATTATATTTTACATATAATAGATCCAGTATATCGCTCCTTAATATGATATTATCATGCTAATATTATAATGTGCTTCAGGAAGGATTTCGCTGGATTTATATATATATATATATTTTCGGAGAATTCTTTTTTTATTATCAATATGTGATCGTACTTTCGTCGCGTTGTAGCGGCGGGGGTACAACCAGTAAGCGGTCCAACATCGAACATCGCAAGCTTGTGTGTGTTTTATAATGCCTTGTGCTGGTGGATGTGTCGAGGGATCTCGGGGAGGTCTGTGTCCATCGCCGAAGGTCACACGATGTGGGACATACAAAGCCTCTGTGAACATTGTGCATTCGGCATCAATGGAAGCTGCGTGACAAGGACAAAGGAAACGCCAAAAAATGAAGGAGAATGGGAAAGGTGAACGGAATATGGGTTACATAATTAATCATGCTTCAATTCCTGCGATCTATCGTGTTTTCATAATTATATGTCAGAATTTGTTACGCACATGATCGATTTTATTTCATCTAATGAAAGAAAATGAAAAGGTAAAGATAATATACGCACAGTGTGAGTATATACAAATACGGATATCGACCGGTAAGAAATATTGGATCGACACAAAAGCACGTGAGTCACACCGAGCGCGTATAATCGTATTTTCCTATGATATTTCGACATGGGAATACCGCAATTCCATTCCAGGTAAATCCATGACGCGAGTACTCGATGGATCGCACGGAAAGAGAAGAGGAAGGATATTGGATTCGACTGTTCCACATGGACAGTTTGCCGATCGAACTGGCATTCCTGAAAGGATTGGTTACAAGTAGAACATAATACCTCGTTCGTATTTTATCTTTAGTGGCAAATAAATAATTGAATTATACATGTATCTGGAAGAGAGTTAAGAGAATCAAAATTTTAAACGTTTACATATTTGGAAAAAAAAGTATGCGCGAAAATCAAATATCAAAAAGAAAATGCTCCAGAAGATAAATTTAATAAATATTTCTAAATTTTCTAAAGAAACGAAACATTCCAAAAATTTGGCTTCCTGCAGGTATACACGAATATTAAAAAAAAAAATTCGAAGAGTAAGAGATAAAGTCAATTCGTAATTGGAAGTAATTGGAAGGATAAAGGAAATGTAAATATATACATATAATATGTATATATGAGCAAAATATAAAAGGAATGGATTTAGGCACAATATATCAGCCGGTTGTCAATGTCAGCCTTCCAATGGATCGAAAGAGAAACAATCGATTATCACAGGTGAATGCACTCACCGCTGCTTCGTCTTAACGCGACGATAGCGGTGAAAATCCGCCGGGTCGTTGGGGTCGAAGCCCCTGCGATGTTTCGGCGGCGAAGACATGGCGGCCGCCTTCTTGGCTTTACCGTCGCTTGGATTCGTGGTGATAGCGGGGTTGTTATTGCCGCTGATGACGGCACAGATAGTGCCGTTGTTGGTGCCGATATGCAGAGACGTGAGCGGCGGCGGCGAGGGTGGCAGCTGTTGGGTGGAGGAGCGGACGGTGCTGCCAGATGATCGCTCCGGAGGATGACAACGGCAGCCTGGTGCTGGTGGCTCACCAAGGGCACGTTCCCCGTGACCGACGTGGCTCTGGGGCACCGCGTTCAGCTCGTGCCTGGTAACCCTACCGGCGCCCGGCCCACCCATTCAAATCCGCGATGATCGCCGCCCGCGATGACTCCACCTCTCTGATCTCCGTGACTGCACCTGCCGACGATTCCGCGCACCTTCCGCTCGCTCTCGCGGTCAGCGTCGACTCACGGCTCCTGTTCCTCTCGATTCTATCACCGATCCGTGGTACGCTCTGCGAACGCATCGAAAGTAACCACGACGAAGGGCCTAAGGACGTACCGCCGCGTAACCGGGACGGAACCCGGCACGCCGGCTTGTCCGACCTCATGCACGCGTCACTATTGACTGATTTATTTGTCTCTTTCACCCTCGCCCGAACATGTCACTCATCCAAATTTCGGGAGGGGTTGAGCTGCGCGTTCGAGGACAAAAAAAAAGTCGGGAAGAGAAACCACCAGGGTGATCAAGAGTGGCCTATGGCAAGGGAGGGATGATGCGCGCGACAACGTGCACAGCGATGACACTGATGTCGAGACGCGATCCTACTTCCGTCCCGCGATCACGCCGACTCACTTAACACGCTGCGATGCACCCTTCGCATCCTCTCGCATCCCTCTGTGATACGCCCCCTTGTTTCGGCCGCGCGGTGGCAGCACCGCTGCGCATGTGTGAAGTACGATGCAACAATCTACAGAAATTGGGAAAGGGTGGTGGCGACGTTTTCAGCGCATTGAACGTAATAGGGGTGGAGGCTAATCGGCGTGAAAAACGAAACAAGATTAACATATGTATATAAATTACACGATTCAATCGAAAGGAAAGAAATGTCATCAACACACAACTACGACAGATGTACTAAAAACACCATTGATCATCGATAAATTAGTTTACCATTACGTGGTCTGATTGATATGATCGTGGATGACACGACTCTTTCTGGAAATTAATAATGAGGTTACCGAGAAAAGCTTAATGGACGTGGAAAGTCCAGACGTCATGGCAAAGTGCTGAAACCCTTCGTGTGAACACGCTATATATGTATCTTCGATTCTGTTCGATTCCAACATACCACTGTAAACTTATCCCCCTTCACCCTTCTCCCCGTTTCTGATTTTCGAAGGAAGCAATTGGTGGCAGCACTGCAGACTGCGAGACGCTAGCGAACCGACAACTATAAGGGTGGTCAAGAAGGATCGTGGGGGGTAAAACACTTGGAGTGGAACAGGGGCAGTAGGATAACCCCGATTAATCGGTAAAAGGTGCAAGCAAACCAACACGCCAATCTGATAACCTTCCGTAGCCACGCACGAATAATGATTTCATTCGTAAACAGTTCTTAACTTTTTCTCATTTTTTTCCCGCTTTTTTCTTTCACTCGGATATCAATACAAAATATCAACTTACTGTATTTCATGTTAAAAGTATTTTAAAGTATTGTTTTATATTGCATCAAGTCAATCAATAACAAATTTGAAACTATACAGACATGCGATAAAAATAAATCTTTAAAAAACAAAATTTTTTAAAAAGAAGCGTTCTACTGTCAACATTTTACATTTTCCTATTTCAACAAGACAGAGAAAGACATTGAAATATATAATAAATAAAAAAAAAATAATTTTGAAAAAATTAATAAATTAGAAAGAAATCATTTTCAGAGTTTAGGTTTGTTTGATTACTATCTTTAAATTAAATTAATATTTATAGCAGACATTAAATTAGCATTTTGAAAATTCTTTTCTCTTAAAAACAAAAAGGAACATTTCCAAATTATATAAATAAAAAACGATATGTATCAGATATCGTAATCGCATTAACGATTGATAACAATAAATTATACTTTTTGTACTCACTATATCATTCCAAAAATATTCATATAGTCCAAGCGCAAACTGCTAGGTGCCTGGATGGTGGCAGCACAACATTAACACGTAATTAAACATGTAAAGATGAGAATAAAACGCTTAATTGTCGAATAAATCAAGAATAAAGGAAAAGCCTCTAGAATGAGACAGTGAATGGTTGGCAAGCTTGTAACAGCGAAAGTAAAACACGTGGTCGGACTTAGCCCGCTGATCGAGTTGGCAATAAGCCAATCTATTCCGCTCAAGTTCGCTTATGACCATTGTACTTGATCACGGAAGATAGATGCGTTTAATCTACAAAATCGTATTAAACTTTCGCGGCATTCAACTCTTCTGTTCAGAAATTGCAAAAGTATATTTTATATTTCTCTTTTGTGCTAAGAATACTCACTCAACGATTATAGAAATATGCACAGTGAACAATAAAAATTGAGAACTAATAAAATTAAAAAAATTTTTTTTATCTAAATTTTTCTGATCTACCAGAAAGGAAATAATTGTTAATACGCTTCCGCGGATAGTTACAAGATGGCAGTGCCGCAAAGCACCACGACCGTCTGGTCAATACCAGAAAATGAGGTTCACCTGGCACGCTAACCCCGATTCAAAGACGGACGCGACAATTCTATGCAATCATGCATTCCACATCAAAAATAAAGTAAAATTACTTAGAAGAAAAACACAATATTTTCAAGTTCAAAACTTTTATAAAGTTGAAAACTAAGCCGCAATGCGCGAATAGCTCGTAATATAACTGATTGATTTCTGGGTGCAAAATAAGATAAATCAACTAATGTGAGACTGTAAATGAATGACTAAAAAGATTGTCAACAATTTGTTAAAATTAATCGTATGTTGATTCAAACTAGCACACGTATTTTCTATGTAAAAATAAACCGATAACTTAAAACGCTAGATTTAATAAAATACAGATGCAGCTATATGTGTAATACTTATGTAGATTTTATTTGAATTAATTGGCAATTTATACTTTGAAAACGCTTGTAAAATATGAAAGTTACATAAAATTTTCAATGCACAAGCAAATTCTAATGTTAAATAAGATCAAACATTTCTATTGTCCTTAAAAAATAGAACATATGAAGTTGAATCTACAGATAAACGCTAATACAAAGTCATCTGCGTTAACTGCATTCTGTAAGTGGAACTCGTAACTCAACATTCGATCGTTATAGTCATAGTACGCTTTAAAAAGATAAACTGTTCTCACTAACTTTGCACAACTAGGACGATTTGGTTTCATTAACTTCACGGTTTTACATCGGTAAACCTCCTGTGTGAATTGTTTATATGGTTTGTTCAAAGTTAAGAACTGCTCCACCCTATTTAGGATAAAAACAACAAACAAACTCTCTCTCTCTCTCTTTCTCTCTCTCTCTCCCTCAAACTAATGAGAACAAGCTCCACAAAGAGAGCTATCAACTCTTTGATGTACTTCGATAAACGCGATTTAACCAAAAACTCGAGCAGAAGCAAATAATCGATTAAGAGAGCGTCTTAAATATTTCAAGTTTTAAAGTATTATTAGCTACTCAATGAAATGAAAAATGGATCGTTCATAATAATTGTGAATTTTGCAATTATCTATCCTATTTCAAATATACGTGCTACAATCTGATCTATTTTATACATATGTGCTTTCTTATTGTGTCATTTAACAACATTTAAACTTTAACCAGCTATTCATGCAACAGTCTTTCCTTCTAATTAAATAAAATAAAAATGCCAAATCGGGTCAAGGTTATTTTCTTTCTGCATTTCCCTGTGTTTTCAAAAGAAACTTTTTTTCCTTTCTATTCTCCTCTTATACTTTAGCCTTCTTTATTCTTGCTCTTCAGATACACCGAGATACACTCACTCGTACCATTTGAAAACGCCACGCAGTTAAAACAAACCAACCACTCAGCAGTTATCAAATCAAAGATCTCTTTCAAGCAACTTTTACTCTTACACTAATCATTTCCTCTACCCACCCGTCGTCACGTGACGGAGAGATCTATCTAATGATATCACGTATGCAGCATCCACGAGTTTTTCCGCAAATTTAAGGCCCTTCGTCTAAGTCAGTTTCGCGCGCCCGTTTGTACGTATATATTTGCGTGGCAAGCGATCGGGTTTGATATAATCGAAAAGGAGCTTTCGTAAACTCGACCAATCACTGACGCGAATGGTAGCACGGCATCGGTATGACTGACTTCTCTCTCCTGACCCGTCGTGCATGACTTGCACGACTTATGGCAAGCAACCACCGCTGAAGGCGTATCTGTGGTTGGTCAGCCAGTCGACCGTTCGCTTCCTTTTTACTCGCTACCGCGGTCTCGCGTATGTATTCGTGTCACATGCCGATGTCGTATCGTATCGCGGAACACTCTTGTCAACAATATAACCCAGACTTGGCATCAGGAATTGGAACGCGCCGGTACCACCGATAAGATAATGCATTCATCTTCGATTTGTAGCAGTTCGATAGGCCATGTGATAACAAAATCGAGTCACTTATATTGTATATATAAATCGCTAATGAATGTCTAGAATCGATCATTCTTAAAAATTCTTTAAAAAATTTTTTATTTAAATTAATACATTATATAGAAAATAAAAACATATATTTAAAAATTATATTAATAATTATATAATTTTAAGTATTATTAATTTTGATTAACTATAACAAGCATCTCAAAACATTTGAAATTTCGTAATTTTATATTTTCATATTTTATAGGATCTTATTATATTGTTAAGAATTATTCATATCATTATTCGTGTTATTATAATATTCAAATCATTTCCTAGAGTCCCTAGATAAATGCATTTCCAAGTATTTCGTGTAGTACAATCTCGAAAGAAGGCCATGGTCTCTTGAATATACAACAATAATTATCATCAAAAGTAGTTTTCAACCTACTCGCGGGAGCTCGACTAGGGAGAAGTCGACATTATAAGCCATCGCTGGCACATAAGAGGACGCCCCCGGAATCCTTCGCGAAAGGATGACTGTTTATAGAACAGTCCTTATCACATTTTTCCACGATGCATATTTCATCGCCATAAAAAAATATGATTTTAGATCTCTTTTATCAATAATGTTCTCAGAATGTAAACATTTAATCATCAGCTGAGAGTATAGTTCACGAAATTATCAGATCATTTTGAAATTCGATGTTGAATAAATCCACTCAATGCCCTACGCTGAAAGAAGCTTTAAATATATTTCTTTCGTCTATTTCGATATGATGTGTAATAAATGTGAATACATCGAAAGTAATAAAAAATATTTGCGAATTATTCGCACAATTGATATTTTTCTTCAGACACGTCAATGGAAATCACTTTGTGATAAACTATGTAGATAAATTTAAAATAGATCGTGCTTTATATTTCCGCATATTGTTTATTTCTTTCTTAATCATCTTTTTTACATTCGATTGATTACGAGTTCGTTACGTACCTATTTCTGACTTCGGTTTTTATACATTATCTTTTTATTATTGTTAGATTCGTAAATATTTTAATATTATATAATTTATCGCTCTCTACTTCTTTATAAATTATTTTCTACCCTTTTCAATTTTTAAATTACTGAATAAGGCATAAATATAATATTAAAGAATTTTATATTATTATCATTTCGCTTATGGCACACAGAGATGTAACTAAAACTGAAAGTATTAATCTGGTAAGAAAACATATTTTTGTTTACCTAAGATCGTAATCCATAAATATATCGATTGTAATTCACACGTAATTTATAGTTTTACTCGCTCATTCCCCTATTATTATTAAAACTATAAATTAATTATTATAATTAATGAAAAACGATTAATATCAATAGAAAATATTAATATTTTAATACTATCAAGACACTCCTAGCAAAGAGCTTTCGTCTGTTTGATTATTGACTTCCACGAGCTTACGTCAGATGGCACGAGCTTACTAGAAATAAATTTATCAAACATTTCATTTAACCTAGTTTAATTTTAACAGACAATTATTTGTGTCTCATTTTTAGCGTATACCGAACTGAAAAGAAATTAACCAGTGTTGAACATCAGTATTGAGATTAAATCTTCGCACAGAAAATTACATCTGGACAATATTTATAAAATAAAATGTAATTAGTTTTGTAATGTATTCTATTTTCTTTGTTATGTCTTCCCCGATTTCATAACACTATAATATATATACCTATGATCGCTCAAAATAAACCTTTTCCAAAAAATATTATATCTTAAATATAATTTACACGAAAAATACAAAATGCACAACATAAAACCTACGATGCTTATACTATGAATTGATATAAAATTGAGATAAAAGCTAATAAATTACATAATACAGTTTTACTAAAAATTAATATAACCATCTTACATATCAGATAATATTTCGCAAGTAGCAATTGGCGCCCAAAATACATCCTCGTTTATTGATCAATTCTCTTCCACGAAATACGATCTACTTCATAAATTGTTCTGCATAGAAACAAGTGTTTTGCAAGCTGAACGGATAATTAATACTTCACGTCATATGATCATTACCTTTTCCCACGCTCGGGTGATTTCCGTTTCCGACGCGGAAACATCCTCATCCCAAGAAATGTACTTCTCATACCAGCATGCATGGTGGATCTCTAATCAGAGTAAACACTTTGGATTAGGAGAACCTTGCGACGATTCACTCGAAATGAGCTGTCACGTCACAATCCCCACACACACACACACACACGCCAAATATTCATCGTCAATTACCGTGCAAATCGATTAATTACGGCGATAAATTAAAAGTCGAAATTTCATACACCCCGCTATCGAATTCTCACAAATCATGATGTAAATTTCACTTAATTTATTCACACTTAACACATTAAACATCCATTATAGATTCAATCGTGCTGCATAAATTCAGCTGCATAAATCGATTCTCTCTACAGAGAAGAAATTTTAATCGGTTTTCTGTCACGTGTATAAATCGAACCACCGCCATCGAGCAATAATACTAAGCACGATTACGCTCTCCAAAAAGCAGTCTACTAGTGGAGACACTTTCAAAGACGAGCATCTCGATGTTAAAAATACACCGCGAGCCTTAGTTACGTTTCCGAATCGACGTCTTACCGGAATTTCGGCTAAATGTGAATCATTTATCGATATTCAATAATTATTATTGGAATAAAAAACAATTATTTAAAGAAAAACTAAATTTTGCTTATCTCACGAAAAAAAAACTACTATATATTCAAGTATCACTTGTAAAAGTAATATTTTAATTGCAAAATACTCTTAAGCACGACGTAATGTTGTATTATCTGTGCAGCTTTCGAAAACAATTTTCAATTAACGGAAACTCGTTTACAAAAGTTCGCGATTTTGTCATTCATCTCGCGTTCTCGTTTTCCCCACTCGTTCGTCTATTTCTATCTATATCTTCCGTCCTTAATTTACTTCGAGTGACACTGGACCAGGCCACCAAACCAGATCTCCCAAATTACAAGAAACGACCGTAGTGCTTTCGTGCGCCAGATCGCGATGAGGTTTAATTAATTTGATTTACAGCGGAATCGATCTATCAAGAGGGATAAGACGCAGGAGGGAAACTCGGATGATATTGCACTAAACATAGACAAGCAATCGAAAAATACTTAATCGATAGCCACTTAAGAAATATATATCCTTTTTTACGAAATTATTGATAGATAATTCTTAAAAAATATTGTACCGTGAATTCTGCGAAACTATAAAAGTTACAACTTCCACTAGATTATTGATTCTAATAAATTAAATTAAATTATCGATTTTATATAAACACTGTGTCTTGCGACTTTTAATCCGTTTTGAACTTTACGATATCGAACTTCCTCGATTTTCCCTTTCTTGTGACCTATAATATCCAATGTAGATCGTGCCAATGCAACGGCACGTAAATTCCGGATACTGTAACATCCTAGCATCACGGAACGCTTCAAAGAACAAGTTTGATAGCAAATTTCTTTCGTAAAGATGAATTCACGTCTGTGTTTAATAATAGATCTAATATAGAAACAATAAATCAAGAAAAGTTTTAAGTTTACTCATTTATCTTATACTATAAGAAAATGTTTAAATTTGAATCGCCAAAGTGTCGATGAATTTTAAGTATAATTATAATTACATATATACTAGTATATGTATATAAAACTAATGAAATTAAAAACATAAAATTCAGTAATCTAGAGGGCGAATGAGAGTGCAGCTTAGTAATTAATACGCAAATCAATAATCCATGGATTTGTGTAAATAAATCCTTTATTCTATATTAGAACGTTTCGCTTTGGAGTCTTCCTTAGCTAATACAAACTTAAAATTCTTCCTTTGTATTAATAGTTGGAGTCACATCAGATTTACAGATTTGATATTGAAATCTCTGTTTAATGAAATTAATTCACACACACAATCTAATTATTCGACACTCATTGAAAAATATTTGTAGTTTATTATAGATCCCTAAAATGCATTCCGACGCTCATGTTGTGGGCGGAATGGCAGTTAGTGTATTTTGGAAACGAAGGTAAAATGTCTGGCCTGGGAATGACTAAACAACATCAGGCTGTTCGCCAGAAATTGCAGGATTAGGAAAATATCCGAACAACATCTTTTCGCTATAAATATCGCGACTTCTTATGATTTCAACGTTCAGTAACTTTTATTTGCTGATATTTATGAAAATATTCGCCTAACAAATGTGAAATATTATTTCTGCGATATGACTGCGAAATTTTCAAGTAAAAGCATATCACATTCATAGATAACAAAACACAATGCATCGAGCGCACTTAACGCGTATCATTTCTGTTATATTCTTTTGATGCGAACAGTTGAATAGTAACCATGCAGATAAGAGTAACTTTTCAAAGTATGACACGTTCTATACGTTCCTAACTTGATAAATTCCAAACTAATTAAAGTGAATGTAGATAATCCTATACGAGTTAACTTTTCAATATCTTAATTTCACTACTTTTTCGTTCGATATTTCATTTATTGTCGACTATGAATTAACAACGATTTGCATGATGCATAAGAAGTATAATATGAAAATAAAAACAAAATTATATTTGTGCTGATGTCAATAAATAGGATTGCATGCCGAGCTATCAAAAAAATTTTAATTTTTGCAACAATTTATGTTAACCGTTAATTTAATAGGATTCAATAATTGAAACTCGTCCTAGTTGTGGAGAAATTAAACCGTGAGAGACCGATCGTGAAATACGATATTAATGAAAAAGAATGTCTCAATAATGTCAATAACAGAGATCAACCGTCTACTTTACGCACTGGCGCAATGCAGACTATAAAGAAAAGTCACGAACGGTACGCACGCGTAAGTATGAAATTGCCGCCGCAATTTCTACCAAGAGCAGGAAACTCAGAATTTGGTCACGTGTACGCGATGATGACGTTAGCGGATGCAGTCGGCGCGCGATCGATTGCAGTTCGAGCAAGTTCGAGGTGGTAAAAGCTTCCTCGCGTCACTGATATTTTCTATTATGTTTATTCAAAAATATGTGATTTTTCAAATATGATTCTATATTCCAAATCAAGTTGATTTCAATACAAGCAATGTGTATTATAGTTGATAAAAATGTAGTGTAATAAATTATAATTATATAAATTCTGTCGTTCGCTAAACAAATTTCTACATAAACTTCGTACATAAAAAATGGTAAGAAAAAATTTCGAAAAATTTACGCTATTAATTAAACAATTAAAAAGGATGTAACTCACCCTCAATGTACGAATAAGATTTAGTAGCTGCACTTACCTGAAACAAAGAAATAAAAGTGTATTAGCCTCAATTAAAATTAAAAAGTATGTATTATTAGAGTTATCTCATGCTTATACTTTGTCTTGTATTTTTCATATTTTATTATTATTAAAAAATAATAATATATATAACCCAATACTTTTTCTATTAGTAATTTATCTTCGCTTTCAACGAACGAAAGTACTTTTTTTCTCCAATAATAAATAAATATTTATATATTTCGTACAGATCCAAAAAGATCAATCAAATTGTTTGCTATGACAATGTATGTAACGTTCTGTATATACAATGCCATTCATTGAATGGTTTTTTAAGCTAATGCAAGGCAGGTTCAAGTGCGAGGTAAAAAGCGCGCCTGTAGCGTGAAGACGAAAGGGAGCGCGAAACGGGGCAGCACGATATGTCGCAATGCGTCTTGACGTCACCGACGTCGCTGGTGGGATTCGAGGGTTGATAGACTAAGAGTGGGGGGTCCAGATGAGGACCATGCGGATGCACGTGTATATCGACAACAAGGTACTGCGACGAGCCATCTATCGGACCTCGCAACAAAGTAACACCGAAAACGCACCTAACATTGGTAATTCAATCCTTTCCGCCGCGGAACACAGGGTTAATCAAAATATAGATAAATCGATTATATCCAGAGATAGCGTACAATTGACACGATTAAACATTATCACTATTTGTATTAAATATATGTTATTATTTGCTGTATTAAAAATAAACATGATTATTTTCAAATAAAGATTAACCAAAATCCTGGTAAAATTTCCATCTTCTTTCTAATTTTTATGTAAATTCAATCTAAATTGTGAAATATATTTACGTGAAATTATTCATGTAAAAACATATACAGTTTAATTATTAATTCCTTTAATAAGCAAAATACTATGTTACTGTAAAGAATTATTGGCGCGATGCGCATCCTGCCAAATTCTTAGCCAAAATCTCTCGAGTGACTAATTTAACACGTTAATCTTATTGCTGTCTTAATATTCGCAGAAAATCGACACGAGAGACCGAAAGAAGAAACGGACAGAATGAATTATTATCGGTCTATATCGAAAAGCATTCGAGACGTTATCCTGCGGAATTACGACCACAAAGTTTGCGAGGATAATGGCGTGCAACCTCGAGAAAGATCGATGATCCTGCTCGTTTAGGAACTTCCGCGAATACCGGCACTTAACGAGAATTCAAAGGGTTGAGGGTCGGCCGTGTCGCGACCGAAAAGGACGATGCTATTTTAGTCCCGTCCTATCTCTGCTCGCTACGCGAACGGCGAACTCGATTTCAATGTTGTCCTATATGAGCCACGAGAATAGACGGCGTATGTATAACAATACGCGAAAACAATGCCTGATTAATTATTAATTTTGCTGTATAGCAAGTGTTTCATAAGTACCAAGAAAATAATTTAAATAAAAAGTTCAAATTTGGAACATAAACTTCTTATATAAGACACTTTTGCAAAAATTATCTAAAAGATATCTTATAAGACGTCTTATGTCTCGATCTTGAATTTACTTGGATATTTAATCAGGACGTATCTCATAATTAAGTTTCTAATTTTTATGAAAAGAATTCCAGATATACTTCTCAATTAATGGAGTATTTGAAATAAATTCCCTTTCATAAAAAAAATTTAATGAAATGATTAAAAATAGAATTTTCTCCGTTTTGCATATTTGTGTATAAAATTCTCGCAAATATGTTATAAATACCATTGATGCACATAGATAATATATTAATATTCTCTAATAAAAAATAAATAAAATTTAATAAACTAAACACATCGTAGAACACATAAAAGAATTTGTTTCGCTCTAAAACGAGTAGATGGCTCCACCCACTCTCGTGAGTCTCGTAACGAGGGTGCACGTGTTATACTCTCGTTTCAAGACGTACATACATACGTACAATACATACACATTATATATAGGTGTTTATTTTGTCGATAGAAATAGAATTTCTATGTATGTGTTCACACACATCTAAGATGCTATAAATTTTCCAATATTATATTTAATTTGATGTAATCAGTAATTACTATCAATACTAACTTTAATTTTGATAATTTATTATTCTCAAATTTAAATTTCATGTAACAATTTACAATAATTATTAAATTCTCTTTTCCGTTTTCTCTTTTCTTATGTCACAAAAAATTCGATTATTCATATTAAATGACTGATTATATTCTTATGACTTGTAAATTAATTCTTTAATATATTTATCGAGACAAAATTTCGTTTTGCAACAGATTTTGGAATATCTCGATCCTAGGAAATTGCATATTAAAGACACCTGCGGCATTAAAGGACAATATAATCAGCCTTACAAACCATGCAGCGGTATACGAGCAACAACCTTTGCATCCTGTCGCGGTGCGCCACTACATATGTATGCGTGTTCACTTTGTGCGCGCGCGCGTAGAACCTCACCGGCTGGTGCACACATCGTATTGATTCATTGCGAAAATCATGAATGAACGTAATTTCTTCGATGCCTGAGCACTAGCAATGCTTTCTCATGCGTAAACGAATAGATCGTTTACGATATCACAAATAATAGGGAAATTGGTCGTGTTGAATGATTAAATGTAAATAACGATTTGATGATTCGCAAGAAACCAAAAAAATCTATTTTCTAAAGGTATCATCTTGATTTATCTCTTCACGATAAAAATTAAAAGATACATTCGCGTGATAACAGAAAGAGACAAAATCTGCCAGTTGTTGACCGTCATTCGTTCGTTCGATAGATTAATATCTGTGTTCGCTCATGAGACTACGCAGCGTTAATATTCAAATATTTTAAATGCGTATTATTACTGATATATCCCGCAGGAACGTACTTAATTTCTCTGTATTTAGTTTGTTTAAAAATTACCAATCTCGGTGTGGATCTCGGTTTTAAAGGCTGTCACTATTCATTATAGAAGGCTCAGCTTGGTGTAGCATACACAAATCGAGTTAATAGGGGTAAACCTCCCTCAGGAACTTCTTGTGGCAACAACAGTAAAGATGATGTCGACGATAATAAAGGCAATGAGATGGTAATTCCCAAGAGGCGTTTTCAAAATTCAAAAATAATTAAAGCGTAACAATAAATTTTTCCTCGATTTATTAATACGTTCCGTGCCGGACCAATTTTGAGTGACTTGACCATCATGCTGCGTAGGTTATCGGTGACCTAAGATTTTTGTTATATTTGTTAAATACCATGTATTTCATAAGAGTTAAAAAATTACAAAAAATATTATTATAAAGAAGAAGGTCTAATATTATATATTATAATTATGTATTCACGTATAATATAAAAAACATTTTATAACTACATTTTTTTTATAATCAAAATATCAAACGGTCTGAGCGGAAAGTTCTGCGTAGGTCAGTGGGTCACTGATGACCCACATGACACGAAAAGCGTTAAGAAAAGATTTTTTTTAAATAAATTGCGTCTCCGTGAACTTTTACATTAATAGTTCAGAAACCTTTAAAATTAATATATCATTACCAAATGTTTACTAATAATGCAAAAATTATAAATTAAAAATTTTTGTGCTTTTAAAATGTTATTATATCTACGGAAAAGAAAGAGAGAAAGAGAGAAATCTATTCTAAATACGATTGGAATAACTATAAGAACTTGTAGTCTTGTTACTTCGAAAAAATATAATTTAACCGTTACTTTTATGATATGGAAAAAATATAACATGTAGTACGTAGAATATGTTAAACGATAAAAGATATCGTCACGTGACATCATTTATCATGCAAATCATCACGACACGTTGATTGCGAGCGTGTCGTGTCGATTGTTCGTGCTCAATCCTCGCCGGAAGTTTTGTACACGCGATCACGTATGAACCTATTCAAGTCCGTCTCACGGACTTTTCATTGCGGGAGAGAATTGAAATTTCGAGAAATTTACATAAAGAATTACATTTGTTTCGCGCACATACCTCAAATAATTTTTTCATATGTCATTCTACAAGTTATATTCAGATATTGTCAAATCTATAACACTCTATTTTCTTGCACTCCTCTTTATTCATTTATCTCACTCTGCATTAAGTTAATGTTCCTTTTGCTATCAGAGTTCTCGCAATTTGCAGTAATTGCTGTCAATTCGTCGAAAAGAAATCTCGAGTCACACAATGGAGTCTGTCTGATCGAAGAACATTGTCACATCGTTGCTCTGATTCGACGATTAAATACGATAGATGACTATGAACGAGTATAAGTACGATATTTGCAGTAGCGAATGCGACAAAAACGTTAATTAATAGTAATCTATTGTATAATTGTACTCGCACAGATCTATTGTATAATTATCGCATGGATGAATAAATTTTTTTATATACATCACATGTATTGTGTTTTTGTATACAATTATACATTTTTTTATAAACCTTTCATAGACATATTATCGATATTAGAACCGTTTCAGCATGTTTTAAGATTTTTCTAGAGATGGGAGTGCATTACTTGTAACATTACTTGTATTACTTTTCTATTAATAATAGCAACAGGAACGTTACATTTTTGTAATAACAGTAACAAATTTAGTCGCTGTTCCTACCGTTACTTAAAAATTTCCTATTACCTTTATATCTCTTTATTATTTTGGACGGAATATTGTGTATTTAAATAGAAGTTTAAATATTGAAAAACATTTTGTATTTTATACCTTTATAAGTTGCATTTCGATAGTCACTGCTAATATTGAAAATCTATAGTGTGTATGTAACATGAACCAAATACAAATGTTCAGTACTGGCAGTGAATATTAAAATGTACTTTTAATAACAACATTAATGTTTAAAAACTATAATTTGCGTTAGTAAATTGCAATCTAAATTTATAAAAATAAATATAATACACACACATATTCAAAATGTTATTTAAATGCATAAATTTAAAATTATTAATATAAAGATAAATTATAGAAGATTTGTTGAATAAGTTTAATATAAGAAAAGCTTGCAATACGGAAATTAGCTTGAAATTTTAAGTTTTAAAATATATTAATTGTTGTATAATTAACATTAATTAATATTAATTATTAAATAATGTTGGTTAATAATGTTACTTAATATTCTTTAAATAATTTTTAATTAATTAATTAGTAAATATTTTTTTAATCTATAATACTTTACATTAATATTACATAAAAGTAACTAGTTATTATTTAAAAAAAAGTAACGAATCTAAATAACGTAATGCATTACTTCTTGAAAATAGTAAGAAGTAACGTACGGTAACAAGTTACTTTTTACAAAAAATAACGATACTGGTTATTATTTTAAAAAAATAATTGTTTCTAATTCTGGATATACCATGTTATAAAAATTATTAGTCCATACTTTTTTTATATATGTTATATATGTAAAAAAAATCTCTTTGTCATTAAACTTATAGTCCAAACTTGTTTGATTTACTAAAGGTAAAGTGAATAAAGCATCACGTGGCTGTAAAAAAATAAAACAGATGCCGACATTGATCAGATAAGATGAGTGTTCAACAATGAATGCAACGAGGAAATGGAGAAATAACATGCTGAAACGGTGCCAATTTGAAGTTATATAGTAAGGAAAACTGCCAAATTGGATTGCTCTATAAAACGGTCAATAGAAGATTTAAGCCGCAAATAGCTATTTTATCGCTATCTTTTTTCCAGTCTTCATCCATGTTTCTCTTCAACTTTTCACAACTTTTCATTCATATATCGAATGAGGAAACTTTCTCACTGTAGCGGATTTTTATGTTTCACGCGTAAACATTTCGCATCTAGTTCTATGAAAAGAATGCAAATATCTCTTTTTACATTTTCTTTTTCTCATTCTCCTTTTCACCCTCACTTCCGATTTTGATGAGTTTCAAATATGCAAAAAAGGATAATATTCAAAGTATTTCTTACATAGTTTTACGTTTTTCGTAAAAATTTAAAGCATTATTCGTTAAGTTAAACAATAATTTTTATGCGGTCCATATATTCATAAAAGGATAAGACACATTTCACTATTTATCAATTATATTAACTTTAATTTTTATTAAAGAAAAATAATTTAATAGTTTTTTGACTCTGTCCATGTTGCTTCGAAACATCCTTCATGCATTGATCAGTTACAATTATTGTAGTATTTTAATTTTTATTAATTACCTTTCAGAATATAAAGCTCGACTACATCACATTTTACAGTTTAATTTTGATTATAAATATAAGATAAGAAGATAAGAGAGTATACAGATATATAATAAAAAGTGTACAAGATTAAACATTACTATTTATTTTATCTTAACTTAAAAATAAATAAATATCAAATTAGAATTAAAATAAACTCTCGAGAATATCAAATTAGAATTAAAATCGGGCTAACGAGAGCTTACGGTATATTTACCGCAATTAACTCTCATTAGCTCGTTTTTAATTTTCACTAAAAAAGTTAAGAAAAGCTTTTGTTCCTTCTTTTCTCTCAAATATCTAAGAATGTAGCTATTCTATCAGTTATTTTAAATACAGACTTCTGTTATGTATGTTCTGTTCTTAATGGATCTGACTTTTTTACAAGCAGTACATTCTCATTACGATCGCTACACAGTATGCGTAAAGCAGTTACGCGATGCACGCAGCGATCGCATCAGCAGTTTTTATCTTTCCTGTGGTCGCTACATAATCGCCCAAGAGAGTTCATAATAACGTTACACGCGACGCAGCAACACGTGGCACGTTATAACTTGCGTCTCTACACTTTTCAGAGTCTACCAACGATTTGGCTTGCTGATGCCTATGATAGTAAAAGCTTAAAATTAGAAGGGTTAATTGAATTAACCTCAATCAACCTCTTACTGATTTTTTAAGTCTTCAAACCGGAAAACTCTCTCCTAAGTGATCTCCTTCGAAAGTGTCAGTGAAGATTTCCGAGATCCATAGCAGGCTAATTCCACAAAACTTCAGTTCTTCGTAACAGAAGAAGTACTTGAATAGCCATTCTCAAGCACCATTAAAACTCAAGAGAGCGATGTGTTTTAAAAGAATCTTCACACCTCAACACTAAAGTGTCATACGCTTATTCTATCTATATTACTATACGCTTTCCATAACTATTTGTCATTTTTCATTTATATTATAGTCAATTATGTCTAAAATTATTTCCATATAATTTGCTTGTTTACCAAAAATTATAATTGTAGTATTTATGTATTTTGTATAGTTTCCAAATGGAAAATTATTCTATTAAAAAATTAATGATATAATTGAATTATAGACTCTTATATGTTTCAAAACACACACACACAATTATAAAAAATTAAGTAAAAATATAAAAGGCTATTAAGAGTCAACGCTGTTAACAGTGCGCAAAATATATTTAATCTTAAAATCTAAAACATAGATATCATGTCGAACGTTTCGATCCTTAGTTTCGGATCATCATCAGCGACAAATACAATTAAAAATTAAAAAATACTCAGAGTTGTAAATGATGTTGTCCCGCAGTATGAAATACAATCACCAATCTGAGGCAAGATTGTCACTTCTTCAAGTAAAAGTATGTACATGAGTGTGAATAATTGAATCTGTCTCAGTTGGTCGACAAAGACATAAAATCAATTACATCACAAAAAACCGCATTGATCAAATTTCATCGTCAATATGTCTGTATATGACGATGTATAACGATATAAATAAGATAAGATATATAGACTCTTAATAGCCTTTTATTTTTTTACTTAATTTTTTGTAATTATATTCTATTAAATCATTTCTATCATAGAATATCGTTTATCACACTTTATTCTTTTTGTTACTATTATAGTGAAGAAACTTCGATTACGCTAGGATTCTCAAGCTGTTGAAACCGAGGATTATGCTATATGATCCGTGACAATGCGTCAATATTAGTTCGCCGTGACACTGCTTTGTGCACAGCCTACTTCCCACGGGAAAGAATATAAAAGCTATTGAGTATCCACAGTACTGTATATTATTATACACAATGTTGAATACATTGTATGCGTACGTGCAGATGTACGTTTTATATATATCTGTATATACATATATGTATATATATATATCTATTTGTATTAAATAATTAAGCGATTAATTTTCTTATTTAATTCATCAATTATTAAATAAATAAAAAAGTGAACCTTAATCTTATTTTTACGAATAAAAATAATTTTAATGAAAAAAATACACAATAAGAACAAGAAAATTCTTAAGCCAATCAAATCCCTGTACAATAAATCCCTCGTATTCTCTTTGATAAATCCTCTACTTTGTGTGAGTATTACATTAGTTAGCAACGATGTGTTTTATTCGATTGGCATGAAACAGCTGCACAGTGACCTAAAAAAACTTTTAAATACAGCTGACTCCACTTATAGAAAAAAGTTTTATAGTTTCAAAAAAATTAATATGCATTTATCATACTACCATTTGTACCAACTAGTAAAAAACAATATATTCGCCAGATTGTATACCATCCTATAAGCATAAGCGAATATGAACGCGTAGATTCATAGAACATACAAATTCACGAAACCTTAAATCAGAAATGAGAATGCGAAGAGGATACGAAAGAAACACTCAACTTATCGTGTATTCCCGACCGAGAAGTCTTATGGAACTTAATACTTAAAATACGAGATGTTTACGTATACGAGATATTTTCTGCTTTAAAAAAAAAATGACAGAGACAAAAGCAGAAAATTTGCAATAATAAAAAATTCCCGTACGCTTGAAAAAACAATTTGTGATTAATAAAATAATATGCGGTAATAAAAATTTTAGTAATGGACTTGGAATTAAATATCTAACATAGTTTATATAACTGAGAAAAACATAAGTTCACACTCATTACCGCTGAATTTATTTAGATTTGACACAAATGACGATTGGCGAAATACGATTTTATCTTGCTTAATAACTTATTCTGGATATACTCTTTATCTCTTACAACATGCGTAGTCATGATCGATAGTTATAACCAGACCGCGAAATGTACTACGTGCATAAATCTATGTTCTAGACAGCCAATCGAGCAGAAAAACACTCGTGCGAATATCGATGATGTTGTCACGATTCGAGCAAATAAAAAATGAAAAGAACGCAATGAAGAGAAAACAATTTTTAAACGGTTATAATAGCACGGTGATACGATAGTTGTTCGTTTGATTTGCAAAGATACTAAATGTAATGTTTATAGAGATGTTAAAATATACTAACAAAAGTTTTTAATATTATTATAATTAGTTGTATAATGATGTGAATTTAACTCTTTTTGCAATTTTAACGCAGCAAATAGCTCAAAATTGTAACGTGACAGAGCACTTTGAAAACTAAATTTATATTCAATGTCCAAAACGCTGTAGGAAATTATCCTTAAGAATATAAATAATCTCATTCTAATGTCATCTTTTTGTAAAAATGTTATTAAAATAATCTTTCTTATAAAACATTTTATAATATTTTATATATTTCTTTCTCTTTTAATCTTAATATTTTTTATTAGGTTTATGCTTAACTTATATATCCTAATATTAAATCGAAAACTGAACTACTACCAGTCGATTTATAAATAAAAATAAGTTATACAAATTTGTTTAATATACACACATATGTAATAATATTACGACTATAGTTTGATAATCCATTTGTTCTTAATATTACTTATAATGCCTTTATAATACCAAATTCATAAATACAAAGTAAAATTATAATATAAAGATATGGTATATATAAACAATCTAAATGTAACTCTCGAGGACGACCATATTTCTAAAAGTAAATATGAAATATTTATGTAACTGTATTCACTCAAAAAACGTTAAAATAATCTTGCTGAATTAAGAAAAATAACTTTACTTTTGAGTAATTTTATGTAAATTGATTTTCAGTAAAAAATAAATAAAACTAATTGTAATATATATATTATCTACAAAAACATTTATAACTATTATTTAAAAAATATATTTTGCAAAAAGAAAATATATGCAAGCTAGAAGAAAAAATTAAGACGTTCTAATTAAAAAAAAATATATCTTCTCTTTCTTTCTCTTCAAAGTTTTACGTCGGACTTGTTAAAAATCTACGAAGAGAGAGGTCTGCAATCTTTATAGAATCACACAATATAAAATAAAGAACGTACGAAATATCAAATTAAAATTTAAAAGCTATTCTTAAAATATAGAAATGTTTCCTAAAATTTGTCTATATGTATATTTTCATTTATTACGGAATTCAAGAAAAGTAAAAGTTTTGCTGCGAATTTTATTATCACCTCTGCTCTATAATTTAGTTATAATTTCTTAATATTAATATTATTTCATCAGTGAAAAATATTACGTTATCCCATTCGCTTAGATTAATCCAACAAAGTAACGTATAAACACATTTTGTAACCTGATATAGATAAACTAGCAAACACTTTTATCCCGCCACTTTGCTCTTTCTAGGATTTACGGAAGACACGCAGTTACGAGCAACCGCCGCCTATGCAGTCTATTAAACATAGATAGGAGTACCGCATTGCCGTGAATCGGCGCGAGGTAGTGCTTGAAGTTTGCTGTTCCTGGTCTCTCCCTGCATCAGGGGTTCTCCAAGAAATCACCCTAACGAGTCCCTCATTCTCATTGTTGTTTAATAAATGCCTTCATATAAATTTTAATTAGAAAATTAATAACATATGTTATATTATATAAGTAATTATATGAGTAATTATCGCTGCCCTTGCAGCATATTACATATTCTACTAATATATGTATAATTTGTTTTTAAACAAGAGGTGACAGATAATTGACTAAATATCTATTTTCAAAATAATATATAAAAATTTATAAAATGCTTTTAAAACTGATTTATTATATTTGATTGCTTATTGCAACTTAATTTATATTTACATATAAATGCATGAATAATATATGTAATAAGTAAGGAATATTAAATTAACATTTGCAATCACATATTAATTCCATGTACACTTTCTAAATACTATCCGATAATTATTTATAAATATTTTGCAAGTGTCATTTAATATACGATATCTTTAAATATTATAGAAAAAAGTTTTAAAAATATTGCTTAATTCAAATATATATACATATTTTAAAAACCTGTTTTAAAAAATAATTTGTAACTGATGATCAGCGTTCATTATGATGTAATATTTCTATCAAATATTACGTTTTAAAATTGTTACTTGTTATATCATTACAATAATATTGAGCTAACATTGTTTATCAGACAGGTAATTATTATATTATCGTCAACAAATAAGCAGATAAAAGAGGTACTATGTGTAGTTTCTTGAGAACCGCTGAAAAGCACAAAACGACTATGCAGACACCGCACAGACCTATGTACTAACGCTATACTGGACATACTGTATAGGCACACTGTATGTATAATGATAGTAACGAAGCTCCGTTGCGAGCGTTGCGAGTCAGTGTCGGGTCGCAGCCTCGCTCTTGCCCTCGGCCTCGTTCGTTATTCTTAACGTCATCACGGCCGCAGTCAAATCTATGTGCGTGTCTACTACCCTCTACCACCACTACAATGCCCACCTGCTTGCCTTCGCGTTCGCCTATGCGCATCGCCTGTCTGCACCCAATGCTTCTATCAATATTTCACACTTTCCGCGTTCGTCGCGATTTAACATCCGCGCGATTCAATTTTCATTTAATCTTTTCGCCTATGACATTACAAATGGATCTGTGTTTCCTTCGTGAAATGCCATTTGGAAAATTATTTTACCGATAGTAAATAGCGACGCCTGCCAGCAGTCAGTATTGTTTCTCCCGTGTCGGTTACCGGAATATTTACGCCCCGCGATTTACATTTCCTGTTATACTCACGCATACTTGTATATCGCAGTTATCTATAGAAATTGTTACACGCGCTATTATACCAGGAAATGTGAGGACATCTCATTTAGATGTAACAAGAATATCATATGCATTCAAGTTAAGTCTACATGAATATTAAACCCACATAAGAGAAGCACACTGCAATTTATTCGCAGACCGCGCTCTCGACATTCATTAACTCCAAACTTTTATGATGAACATTCTATGTTTTTCTAAATGTGAAAATCACGTACAAGCTCAACATAAAACGATGTAAGTTACACGTCCGCATTTAGTACTGAACATGTAGAAAGAAATGCGCTGAAGCGTATGCATTCGAGATGACTAAATTCGATGCCGGAGGAGAGCATATAACGTAGTGCAATCTCACTCTCGCATAGTCCCGAGTGGATCGCAACAGGTGCTTAGACAAAAGATACGTCTAGCCGGTGCGGGTTGGATCCAGAAAAGCTTTGTCGCGTTCGGTCGACCAGACTTTCGCTTCGATGATGGATCGTAATGAGGATCCGGCAACTATTTCTTACGCCAGAATAGCTAAGTGCCCACTTTCAAATCGTGACTAGCCTACCATCCCGACCGTTTAGTCAAGATGGATTATTTCGGCGCCACTAGAAATTGAACTTCATCTCTAAATAAACATAGACAGAAACCACCGCTACGGAATATCGCGAGATAGATTTCGCAAACAAAGATGGATTAAGAAATATGTTCATTAATAACTGTTACGCTTAGGAGCAGTGTTGTTTGAAAAATGCATTTTAAATAATGTACATATTGGAAGAAGATGTACTTGATAAATGTTTGAAGAGATAAAAACGGAGCTAAGCTTAATATTAACAAGCTTGGTACTATTTTTGATCTTGTTCCATAATCGTACTAATGTGATAATAAAATTTAACGTTGAATGCAGCAAAGACAACTTATTTGACGTATCAATTATACATCTTAGTCTACAAATCGATTTGTTCATGTACATATATGGATTCATGCCATGTAAGTCGTGAGACTATATAAAAATAGTTTATAAAAGTGATTATGTCTGTATAGACAACAAGCTGCGCGAGTAAAAGGATTATTACGAAACGTTAAATAGTGAAGCGCGAAAGCTTCTTCGGATACCAAGATTATATACAATTAGAAAATTCATGTCAAATTTAATACAATTCACGTGTCTTAAAATCACCAATTTTTGTGTTAATTTAACACAAAATGAATTTGTTAAAAAATAATACTATTTATTACGTAAAAAATTTTTAAAAAAAATTTATACAAACAGTTTATAAACAAAAATTGTAGAAAAGCATATTTCTTCAGTAAAATTAATTATTCATTTATAATATAATAAGTTAATTTTTAAATATAAATTCTAAGAACTGAACAAAATATAGAAAAAATAATAACAAAGAATGGTTTTGACATGAGAACAAACCGTTTTATACTATAATATTAATTATTTTTACGTGTTACGTAGACTCATTGCTTTGTAGAATCGTTTCTTCAATTAGTGATCAAAATTTATACATTTGAACATATAATACTTAGGTTTAACTTCGAGAATATAAATTAATACAATTTCGATCAAGTAAAAAAGGAAGAATGCATTATGCATTACTTCAATAATAATATATGATTAAAAGATCTTGTAACAAAAATATTGATATTGTTTCTTTATATTATTTTTCATACGTCTCGATTGTTTTCAATATCATTATGCATATGCTATTTTTGAATATTTATTCCTTTCCTCGCATTGTGTGTATGTGTGTATATGCAGTGATATCTACTAATCCCGATAATAGAGAACGTAGGTAATAATAAAGAAATGCGATCGCGCGAACGACCCGTTCATTCTGTGCTATTATTAATCATATATCAATTGAGTGTCCCATTTATGATTTTATTCTAGCCACACATTCGTACGAAATACTTGAAACAGATCTCGTCAAAAATGTAGACTGTTAAAAAAGCATTATAAGATGTAATGCATTATAGAACATAATCGTGTGTGATTCTGCTTCCAAAAATCTAATCTTTTCGAGCTATCAAGCTATTTAAAAGAAAATGCTTCAAAGAAATTGAACGAAAATAATATTGAAAGAAGATAATTTCTGCAAAGAGTCATTACGAGCAACAAATCTTGGAACAGGAAGGAAAGATACTCTCAATAAAATTAAATAAAATTTACTTATTACAAAAAAATACTTGAAAAAGGAATTCTAAATATAAAAGTTCTAATTATAAAAGTTCTAACCATCATAAATGATAAGCCTTTACTACATAAGGCATCGATGTTTATGAATTTCACATTCGATACGCATACTCAGCAGAAAAATCCAAAATTCGTATCAAACTCTTTAGTTATAGATCTACCTAGAAATTTCCTATAACAAGACAAAAAATACTCTTGATAAATATTCTTTACTATCTTATTGCAATCATAAGTAGTATAAAAATAATATAATATTAAAATTAGATCAATAATTCCTATTTTTTTTCCTCGAATTAAATAAGGTTATCTTGTAAGACAAGAATAATACACATGTTATGTTACATTAAGTTTATATTATTCTTACGTTTAAAATAAATCTGTACTCGATGTTTTTTGTAATAACGCATGATGTTGGCGCCATAGTATATGGCACAAATTATTCGAAATTATTTTATTCTAGATTTGAGAATTTTCCGTTTAAAAGAATAACGTAAAATATTGTTCTGTTAACATCATATGTATATGATTATCCCTATGACCTATATCGATCCTACTTTATGGTAGATTCATAGAAAAGTAGATAATAATAGTACTGAATCCATAAATCTTTTCCTCTAGTGGGTGTACTGTTCTTAAATTTGCAATCTTACCTTAAGTGTATAAAGATTAATATTAAATTTTTTATATTTATTAGATAAGTTATTAACAAAACCTAATTTATTTAAATTGATTTGCTCCTGACGTGGTACAATTATTAATATTTAATATCTTAAATCTTAAAGCCTCTCTATTGTATAATTTATTTGTATTCCACTAATGTCGCAAATATCATTATTGTCAATAATACATAAATGAACATTAAATCGACGCAAACTTTCCAACAATGAAGCAGTTTGTAGGAAAATGTAATAACAACACCAATGGAATCAGAGATGATATGGACAGGCACATAGATTTTCACCAAGATCTAATGAGAGACAAATGTGGAACGAGAGATGCGCACTTCGATTCAATTTCGTCAGTATAGGTAGGTAAATGTGATTTTCCAGCTTCTCTCAATTTCCTGCCGCGAAATAGGACAAATTCATAGGTTGTCGGACATTTTAAGTGAATCTGTCGTTGGCATTTATCATGCTGACTTATGATGTAGCAAACGGTAGGATAATCTAACAATCTTTCTTCTTTGTTACTGAATAGTTCTTTTAATAATGCTAAAATATTTCCGTTAATATAATATTGTCTTAACATTATGTAATATTACGTTAACAAAAACGTACAGTTATATATATGAGTTAAAAAAGTAAGGAATACTACAAAACGCTCTCGCGATATTTCATACGACATGATGCGACGATCAAGTCACTTTTTGCGCGAAAAGAAAAGAGCGCACGTTCTCCTCTTGTAGTCTCGTTTGCTTTCTCTACGATATCAACGTCCACCCGCGCATCGCACTTCAATCGTCAAAGGAAACGAAGTTTTTACATTGCGAATCATTTCACCAACTGTCACTAAATAATAATTAAAATATAAAATTAATCTTAATTCGCGAACGTTCAATTTATTCTAATTTTTAGCAAAGTTATTTTTTTATATTTAGAATATATCTACATAATATGTTCCAAATGACTAAATCACCGATTTTTGTATTCTATTTCTGATGAATATGTTTTTTGAAATCATCGTTTTTATTACTCGATGTGAAGTGGAACTGGTAAGCTTATTTATATCATCATATACATCAAAAATAGACGATATTTTCTTCGACAGCAAATGGAAATGTGGGTCAATATCCCGAAATTTATCATGCAGCTCGCTTTTGCAGCTGATCTGTCTAAAACCGTATGTGTTCTCGAGAATCCCTAGGCACAAAGACATTCCTCAACGTCTTTCCGCCATCATTGAAATTCCTTGTCGCGAGATAAAACTGCTTATACAAAAATCACTTAGCTATCCGAAGAACATATAACATTCGTCAACATCGAAAACAATTCATAAAGAAAGAGATCCTCGTTTCTCAACCACTCAACCGGAAATTAAATAACGATATACGATAAACGTGTTGTCATATCCTTTACTATACAAACTGCATTTGAGTGAAAATAAATTTAATAGCGAATTCAATTGGACGCACTCAGTGCGCACTAGTGCATATTAAAACCATCGTACACAAATTGCTGTAAAGATTTAATATAAATATAGAAACGGGTTAAACAATTAAATCCTCAATACATTTTATTGTACTTGTTAAGTAAAAGATATATATATATTTTTTTTAATTCGAAATATTTGCACTTTACTTTTATATTTAGATCAATTTACAACCGCTTTAATATTCATCAGTATGCGCCGCGCATTAATGCATCAAAATAAATTCACTATTAAATACTATAAATACAAAATATTTTCGAATTGCTGGCACAGAAAAAAGGTAGCTGATAAAAAATTAAGTAAAAGAAGTATAATTAAATTTTTGTATACAAACATAAAATTTTATATAAACATAAAAACTTTTTTTGTTATAGCGTCTTAATTCAAAAATATTTTATATATGTAATCATACATATATAATAAATGTATAAAAAAACGCGATTTTTTAAGATATTCTTAAGTGATGAGCAACATATATCTATAATTATATCTATCTCGTCCATACATTCGCAATTTGCGTGAAAAGGAATAATTGGCTATTTTCATTTTGACTAATACGTAAATCTATTTAATGAGGACAACGATAAAACATGAGAGAAAAACAGAGAAACTTACAAATCGCGAAGATAGGCGATATACAAACATAATATGCTCATAGTTGCTTCAAACAGCAGACAAAGTTATATGAAACAATAACGGAAGAACAATGAAAGTAATGGAGAAGCGAAATGGAGACTGTTTCTCTTGTTAATCTGCTTGTTTCATCCTGTCGATGTTGTCATACACTGACGATATTTTTGTAAAATATATAGAAATGGACATATAGAACGTATAGAGATTAATTTGTAGTTTTCTAGCAATAATTGTAAAATAATCTATACATGTAGAATCTTAGAATCTAATAGAATAATAATAACGCGATCTACAAGTTGAATAATTCAAGGAAGATACAAAACGGAAGGGTGAATTTAAAAAATCCGTTGTGAAATTGAAGTAAAACAACAAAACAAAACTATGACACATCATAAACAAATATTAATCAATATCTACTCGACAAATAACTTATCAACTTCAAAAAATTACTCTTTTCGCAAGTTTGGAATACTTGTGAAGAATTTGTAAAACGATTAAGTATCTTGATCGAGAATAGAAATGAGTGGAAATGAGTGAATCTATAATTTGATCCTTACAAAGACTTCCTTCTATACTTTCTCAATAATATGCCGTATTTGCTTTCGCCGACCCTTGAATAAGTAAATCAAACTCATCGAGTTTCAATCATTCTGCTCACTTCGTCATTTCGACAAGTTATGACCGATAACCTTCGACGGAGCGAATCATTTCAGTAAAACATTTTTTATACGCACGCGCGTAATTTCAGTTTGATGTAACACTCAACAACATTTATCGGCATTTAATTTAAACTATATATATATATATATATATATAAAGAAAGAAAAAGAATACATACATTATACATATATAAATTTTTCTTATATTATATATGTATACAATAACAATTTCTCTTAAACTAATTTAAATCTAAAACACTAAATTATATTTGAAGTAGTAAAATAAAATCTACATCTATAAGGAGATTTGTTTAAGGTTGAATACACTCACTGATTGAGCGTCCGATCGTTGCTGCCGGTGGTCGCTGAACCCTGCACTCCAGAAGCGGCAGCGGCGGCGGTGGACCCCGAGTCGTGATGCCTCCGTTCTTTGTGGACGATGCCCATTAACTTCATCCACGGGTTGTTGGCCGCATGGGTGCCCATGCCGCCGCTCTGCCACATTGCGCTCGCCAGCCTCGCTCCTTATACAGGAGCCCGGATCGGGCTCCGACTTGTACTTGAATCTGGCCGCGAACGGCCGTTTTCCACTAGGACTAACGTCCTCCTTCTCCGCTTCGTCCTGTCCCGTCGGATCAATCTTTTCCGACGGGAGTTTCTCGTTCCTCGCGCCTTGTACGTACCGCGCGACGAGCTTGGGACGTACCTGGCCCTTTTCAGACCTCGTCTCAAGGACACAAGTTCCGCGACCCTTCGAGTCTTTCTGGGTCACAGAGGTGACCTTTATGTCCTTGCGGGGGCCCACACGGCGCACCTGCAGCTGCACTGGCCCTGGGTAGGTGCGAGGTGCCCTGTGCGGCCCCGTAGGCTCCCTAGCCCGGCCCCCGAGCACCTCCACCATCTAATCCTTCGTTTTCGTCACAAGGCTTTGCCGGCCCCGCACTCCCTGCCTGAACACCACCGCCGTTCCCCCCCCCCCCCCCCCCCCCCGCTCCTGACGTTTGATCTCACAGCGACGTTTAAGACGTCACTGTCGTTTTCGTCACTTCTTGATGAGTTATTCTTCGATGTTTTTTCTTCCTTCTGACGAATGTTAAATCACTGGCTGAACAAAGGCGATTGGTGAATTTAGTAGCAGCAATGGTCAAGATCCGTTAAATTTCGCGAAGAAAGAGATTTCTTTTCATGGGATTGGTTCTTTTTGAGATTAAGGGGATGCTGGAGCCGCCTGTATTATCCATAAAACTAGCGTTTTTGACGTTTTCGTTCCTGTCTAATTTCTTCGTAATAGTTTCGCAGAATAAAAATTTCTTCTCCACGATTTAAATATTTAGGCTAATGTACCTGCCCCTGGTGTATTTTGTGTCCAAAGCTGGAAAAAGTATAAAATCATAGATTTCTTTATCCATTTAACATCAGTATGGCGACCAATGCTGAAGATAAAAATGGATAAAGAAATCTGTAATTTCATATTTTTTCCAGCTTTGGACACAAAATACACCAGGGGCAGGTACATTAGCCTAAATATTTAAATGGTGGAGAAGAAATTTTCATTCTGTTATGAATCTATTATGAAGAAATTAGACAGGAACGAAAACGTCAAAAACGCTAATTTTATTGATAATACAGGCGGGTGGTCCAGCATCACCTTGAGTATTGATCGATTGGATTCGATCAATCATGTGCTACAGAGAGTAATGCGTCACATAGCCACCATAATAGAATGTGCAATAAATGTGTTCAAACAATTTTACGTTAAATTTCATTTATATTTCTAAAATTTTAAACAATTTTTTTACTTTTATCATGGCCCATAGATTTTTGTTATTGTATTAAAAATTATTGACATGTTTACATATCGAGTTATTATTAAAAATCAGTGTACTGTTTATACCGACGAAATATTTTTCAATAATTATAACGGCTATAAAAATTAGATACATATACAATATTATAATTTACATTTACAATATTTTCTCTTCTTTTGATATTAAATTTTAAATTAAAATAAAGCTCTAACCTCGAGCTGCTCTCCCGAGCGTCTTATTTTTAGTTCGTTTAAAGATTAAATGAGAACATCGTGAAAATAACAATCCAATCTCGAAAAGAATCTCGACTATTCGAAAAAATTTCAAAAAATAAATTTTTGTTTTACAGAAGAAAATTCTTTCTATTATTTCCTATTTTAATACAAAAGAGGATTGCAAGAGGGGCTCTTATAAGATTACCTTTTAAACAAAGCTTCAGAATTACTCGTACATATAGTTATTAAAACATTCTGCTATATATATACGCAACGTTTCTAATAGAACAATTTAATTACTAGATAAATATTTTCATAAGATTTAATATTTAAATATTAAATATTTTCAGTTCTCTCATTTCGAACAATTTTTTACTTTCCCAATAATTTATTCGATTATTTAACAAATAAATATTAAGCATGACATTCTAAAATTTTTAGCTTTTTACTTAAAAACTTTTTAATGAAAAATTTTTTGCATAAAGACAGATTCTTTTTTCAAAACAGTTCGACTTAGCGTGCTTGTCAGCTACTTGTTAAAAGACCGTAGAAAGTTCGAAAAATAAATGTTTATTCAACGACACGGGATATTTAGTTTCTGTTGCAACAAGCTATTAATAAAGGTGCTATCGCGGAAGAACGAGGCTAAGCCGGAAAAAACGGTTGCAACGGAGGGAAAAATGGAATTACTTTCACCCTCTCAAGAAACGTCACGCACCAGCTGTCTGATGTAAAGAAGATTCATGAGACAATTTTCGAGATTACTCTGCTTGTAATCTTAATTAAATTAGCCAAGATACAGGTGAAATATTCCTCAAACAATATCCGATGCTGATTATGATGCGCGTATTAATATTAAATAGTCAGCATTCAATAGATATGAGCGAAGAAAAAAAACGAATTAAAAAAAATTAATACATTCATTCCTGAACAAAAGAAAGTGCAATTGAAAAAAATTTTGAAGCAAAAGATTTTCAAACGTAAAAGATAAAAAAGAAAATCTGTATAGTTAAACACAATTTCTGAGAGTTCAAATACACACGCGACTTTTCATGAACACATGATAGTAACATATTTTTCATAGACTCTCTAAGCAGTTAAAGAGGCGTGCTTCAAAGGCTCGAACGCTTCAAAGGGGTAGAAAGATGAAAAAAAAAATGCCCATAGCGCTTGCATGTTGGCTGGCGCGCGCGTGCCAGATGCATAAGAACCGCAAACAGTCCATTATTGATCCTCTTAAAAATATCTGGAAATTGGCGTGGTAATGGCCGAGGCTTCGTTAGAGATAAGTCGCTCTGCTAAATGTCTTTTGTTACTATAGAGACATATTGCTCGCCAACTCGCCAACCGACGACGCAGTTGTGGCAAACTTTCAAGTCTGCGATGGTAAGACTCTGTACAAAGAAAAAACGGAGCTACCACATACACTGTATATGTATATACACACACATACAGAGGAAAATATGGGAGAATTCTAGCGTAAGGAGTACGATAAATTGATCATTGACATATAATGCGGAAGTAATGTGTCTGATGATTTAAAGGGTAGAAGTTTATCGCGACCTTGCTTGTATTGAAAAGATTTTCAAATAAATAAAATCAATTAAAGCACATACAAATTTCTAAAATATGATTAATACTTTGAATTCACAATCGATTTTAGTTTTTTTTTTTAATTATGTCAACAAATTTTATAATGCAATTGTAATAACTGTATCAATGAGAAATTCGCAAAATTAATTTTACCTGAGATTTTTTAATATTTTTTCATATAAACTATCATTTAAAAAACGCATTACTATTTGATCATGTCACAGAATTATGTTAGTGTTATTGTCAAGCTATCTTAGTAATATTATGTGCTATTGTAAAAATAACACAAAAATTAAAATACTTAACAAAAGAAGCAATCCTAAAAAATCAAAATAAATCGAATACGATCCGCATTTCACCAACGTCTTGCGCAAATTCCAGGATACCGCTGCGACTCGGTCGCCCTTCTCTCCCGTCCTTTACCGCCCCCGTTCTCACCTCGCCGCCGGATCAATGCACCCCTGCAGGTGCAGTCGACGACGGCGATACTCGAATGAATATCGTACACTGCACTTTCGCCCGTTTTCCACCGTTTTCAGAACGCGATTGAAAGGCCTAAAGGCCCGTCGTCCTTACAACACGAGCAGCCGAAGGATTCGCTTCTGCCTCAGCCGGCGTGATAACGCTCGAGAGATCATTTCGCTACACGTAACCGCTAAATAATCACGATAAATTAGTCACAAATCGCGCTTTCCTTTCAACGAAACACAATTTTCACTCTGCCATCCACCCCCGTATCTTTTCCAATTATCCTTCCCAAATTCGTACATTCTTTCGTTTACTGGCCAAGAGCCAGACACAGCACGAGACCGGCATGTACCCAGGACTTGTGGGAGAGAGATATAGTATTAATTTTGAAAAGGAGTGGCCTTGATTGGTCAATAAATTGGAACAGAGACAATAATGACTTTTATGGACTAATTATAAATTTTTATTGTAATTATCGATAACTTATTAAAATGATTAATTACCAACTTTGTCTCTCGCTTCGAACATCATCTCAAACAATTAATCATTCAAATAATTAATCGTCGATAGTTATTATTAATTTGAGTAGCCAATTATTTACAAATTTAGAAATCGTTCTATTAGAATTCATTCTATTAAAGCGTTCTGTTAAATATCTCATTCTATTAAATTTTACACTCAATAATTTAAATATAAGAAATCTTTTAAATATTTTAATTTTGTTACATTTTCATTCTCAAATATTGCCTCTTGGATTCCTAATGACATGATTTCCAAATTTCTTTTCTCAAACATTTAAAATTTAATTGTACATTTTTTTATGTTTTAATGTGTTTTCCCACGATTTTTAATCTTTGCGAATTTATAAGCTTACAAACGCTCGTTTCCTTTGTTGAACGCACTAACTCATAGTCACACACAAAAATATAAACTGTATACGCAAATCAACTGTTGACACCACGTACCGCGATAATTCATATATAATCAATAGATATTTGAGCTAATCTCCGATAAGCGTTTCACGATTAAAAAAAAAAAAATCCCACGTTTCCTCTTCTCGCGATCACCTGCCTGATTTAACTGGTTGAATGCTTCTCGCAAGGAAATACGAGAATCTACACGCGTACACCTCGCCACCTCGGTCGAACACGAGCGTCGAACCTGGATGTACCCATCGCCGACACCACGGCACGGGAGCAGCCAATGGGATCGCGCGATCTCAGCCGCATTGGCGGTGCGTGAGAGAGCTCGCGGACAAGGGAAACACACGCGGCATCCCTCCGCATCGAACCTATGTTATCCTATGAGGTCTGGCAGACCTCGAATATGACCTGTCGTGATCAATTGATTTCCTCGTCGTTATTCAGACGAAATTAGATGAATTTAATTATGTAGCCAAACTTTTATAATTACTCGATGGAATTTTACGAGAAATTCAACAGTATTTTAATGTCAACAGCAATATTAATCTGATTAAGATAAATCCGTTTCAAAATATCAACTCATTTATAGAGTATTTAATTAATTTAATACACCTAATAATATGATTGGATCAAAACTAAAATTTTAATAAACCTAATCGGATGAATTACACAAATGTTTTCAAATAGCATAAGTTTCAGGTAGTATCTACTATTATTCTACCAAAGAGAGGAATAGAATATAGACATTTTTGTGTTAAAATTAAAGTACATATACTATATCATTAGACTATGAGCGCCGGGATATGTCAAAAGAAATAGATAAGTTAATTTAATAAAAAAAAAAAAAGAAAATGTAAAACTCAATATAATTAAACAATTAAATTTAGAGAGATCGCTAACGTCGGAAATCATCAGAATTAATCGCGCGTGTGAGCAGCCGCAATCGGAGTCCTCGTGAACTTTCGACCTCAGAGACACTACACTACTCTGGCAGATTTTCAATTCCTTTTATCACGAAGCTCTTCAAAAATATTGGCATCGAATATCTCTACAAGAATTTCAAATCATTCATTTCTCGCACATTTGATCGTTATGTACAGAATCTGAAAAAGACTTTTTATATTTTTTTATTCAACTTCGCGTAATTTATAGTCATAGATTTAAAAGAAGTATTTAACTTATTATTCTGTATATATGTGTATATAATATTGTATATGTATATGCGATGATGGTAACGATATCTCGCGATCTACAAATTAAATATTTTATATAAATTTTATAGTTATATAAAATCGTTTCCACACACAAGATGCAACATGTCATTCTAAAATAATATATGTATCTTAAATAAAACTACTACATTAAAACTTTTGCACTTGTCGACGTTCACATAGAGATTAAAAAAAATATCTCCTGGAAAATTACACACACTTATGACTTTCAATCCGCAAATTAATAATATCTTGGCACAAGAGAAAAGAATCATTTATGATCACCGGTAATTTTAAACGATGACCGGCTCGATGCTCGATCAAAGCATTAAAGTCTTCCGGCCGGTTTTGCAGCATCCAGCGCGTGCTACCCACGGGAGGGGAGGAGAGTATCCGCACTCCCGCGAGACAACCCTATCATCGCGGAAGAGCACAAGAAAAGCATGTTGTCAACCCCATGACTATCGCACGATCTAACCACGATATTTCTGTACCGAGTTACTTCAGAAGGGTTGCCTACCGAAAATCGTACGTGCATGCCGTACGATTTTGGCGCGCTTTTACCGCAAACAGCTGCAAAAGTGCGTGAAATTTCGCGACGAACCGATCAGGGGTGCTGAAGGAAGAGAGTTCGGGCGGACAGGAGACAGGGAGGCGATGGCAGGGAGTAGCGTGGCGTGTAAATTATGGTCGTGGGGAAAAGGCACCCCGACTCTTGAGAGAAACGGGCGGCCACGAGACTCCCGCGCGGAGCCCAACGTTTCGCCTCACTGCCGGGCTCACTGCAGGCTCTGACGCACCAGAGCCAGAGCCTGCCACCTCCTGTGCGCGCCACCCCCCGGTCGAGAGCACGCCAGCCGCCCACAATCCGCCCTTCACCCTCCAGGTTACCTGCCGGTCTACCGGCTCACCCTCTTTCCCTGCTTTAACTCTATACCCCCAGCTTCATCGCTTACCACTCGCCATCTCTTTCCAGCGAACCTCCCTTTCTCAATCCCCCCAAAGCAGCGCCGCCGCCAGCCGCGCTGGTCGTCGCGTCGCGTCGCGTCGCGTCGCGTCGTACACCTTCGTCATATGCCCTCATGACCCTGCCATTCGTCGTCGCGCAAAAAACTCTGAAAAGAAAGGTGTACCAATAATGTATGTGCAAAATTATGGCCAATTGTATATAAAACATAAAGAATATTCCAAAAATTATAATAATTAGCTAATAATTAGCTGGAGTGAAAATTTCAGATAATTTTTTATCATTTTTGCCTTCTAAATTAAATTTCTCACCAAATATAATTCTACAACAATTTTGATATACTTATGCATTTATTGAAAAATTATATTCAAATTTTCTTTTGTTCTATCTCTCTCTCTTCTCCCCTTCTTTCTTGATTCCTTTCCCTTTCTCTCTCGTTATAAATACATAATAATATATGAAAACAATGAGTACACACAATCACCTGTCGCATTGTATAATCGTATTTCTACTAAAAAAACTTAGCCAAACAAACTAATCTTGTGAAATTAGAAATAATTTAATAAATCCTTTGATAATCACATTTGTAATCACAATTAAAAAAAAAACAGATAATTTTTTACTTGAAACACTAAATTTTACAAGTCGGAAAGGCAATTTAGTAAATCTTGAAAAAAAAATGTATGTATAGAAATTATTAACAATTTGCAAAATATAATTATAATTATTAATTATAATATAACGAATCGCCGACGACGCTCAAATAGTGAAAAAAATATACATGTACATTGTACATATATACTAAGAAATCAAAATGCCACGAAGAATTCCGTGCGTGATCTTGCTGACCTGATTGATGGACGAAATTAAATCAGGAATAAGTCGTTTTCGAAATTTTATCCAAGTTTGCTTTTATCAATTTTTAATGAATAATACTGTGTTCGTAATTTAATCTACTTAAAAAAATACATTGCGTAGTGATCATGATAAACGCGAAATTATATTTATATATATGATTAATTATTGAATTATAATAGTAGGAACATAAATTGCATATTTCATTTTTACTTACATATTCGAGACAGAATAATAATATAAGTAAATTCATTTATTTTATGTATTTTCAACACTCTCATGTGTTATATGATACATCTTAGAAGATTTCCTGGCATAATATACGTTAGATAAAGGACTTATAAATATCTCGCATGCTTAATATCGATTTTTATTTTACTTTGCACATTATAAATTTCAAGATAATAAAAATTACGAAAGTGCAGACTTTATAAATACACATAATATATTCACTATCACTATCAACTATCTTACTATCTTACCATTCATTCATCCATTCGACTAACTCTATCAGCGCAATCCTTTTGTATTAACTTACATGTTGCTCTGTAGGTATTGCTTCCGCCACCAGAATACTAAACATCAACCCAGTTCGCTTACCGAATCTCTAGGGATCATCGGAACTATTTCGAAAAATTCTATCTATTTTATCTACTCTCTAGTACATTCTATCAGTATATGAAACTGAGATATTCAGTAGAAAAATGGGGTATCTACCGTAAAAATATTAATAATATTTATAGAACGAATATTTTTCCGCAAATATCTATTACACCTTTTTGATATCGAATTTAATTATCGAACTGATTTCTTGTAAAATGTAATTTGTTTTTGTTATATATATATTGTATATATATTCTATTATTTGCTCTTAAATTACAAATCTTTCTTGTAGATATAAAATGTCAGGAAAGTAAATTCACTCTGTATAAAAAATTTATTAAACAAAAAAAATCCACACGACGACAATCCTGTCGAAAATAATTAAAAAAAATTAAAACACATTGCATGATCGATAAGAGCACAATTTACTGTCGCTGATTTTTTAAAACGTGATAAATCAGTAATTTCGGGATATATTGAAAGATAATGAGAGATTGCAATTTCCAGAAGGCAATTGCCAATGTAAGCACATTATGTCAAACAGATAACAAAAAGACGATACAAAAATTCGCCATAAGCATTAATTGAAGGGACAATATTACATGTGTGTCAATTAATGCCAGACTACCTCCCTCTTCCACCCATCGTTTAATATTGTAATCTCTTAAATTTAGCATATTGATATTGTGTATGGATGTTATATCGGAAATCAATAAACTCGGAAATACTCAAAGCATCAAAAGTATAAGCGAACTAAAAAAATTATCTCATTTCCCGTGAAACTTTTTCTAATTTTAAAAAATATAATTGGATTATATATTAGATAATTTATACACAATAGCAATATAACTAATGTCTTATTAGAAATCATACTTAAAAAAAAAATAGGTAAAAAACATTTTTGTTTCATTATATATTTTTTATTTATTAAACCACATTAAATCGATCGTACTTTTGTTTCACTTGTGAAATCGTTTGACACTTGCGTGGCATTCTGGCATATCAAACGATCAAGTTCATACGAATCGATTGTTAGAATTGCAGAGCAATCTGAGTATAAAATCAAGATTGCGTTTTATTTCGCAAATTGACATTATCCTTTGCTGTATATTACACCTGAAAGTTAAACTTTTGAGTTAAAAATTAGAAATTAATATATTAATATACTTGGATATAGTTTCTGACGTGTAGAACAAGAAACAGCATATGTGTAACAATTTGATTCCGTTTTATTTTTACTCGACATATTAATACAGACATGTAGCAGTCATAAGTCAGTGTATTTTGCATTCGTACAATTACATACATATGTAAATGTGACAGATACTTAAATTATATTTTTGGAACATTGTAGTACTTAATAGTTATTTATACTTTTTGTAAGAGTTCACATAATCTGCTATAATACAATATACTGATTGCTCTTTAATTAATTATAAAATATGTCGAAGATTTTTTTTTAAATATACTCTCGTTAATAATAGAAAGGAAGAGGAAGAAAAAAGCATACTCCAAATTGACATAAATGGTTGCATATATATAATTGTTGTGATTTCCTCATAGTAGTTCAATCAATGCCAGTCACCTTTTTAGACGATAAAGCAATTTGTACAAAATTTTCATTCATTGTCAGCCGTTTTTATATTGCATAATACATATATACAGCAATATATAAACCTTTCTCATAACGGCTTTTCATATCAAAATTTAATTTACTAGACCATGTAAATTCGTATCTTTTCTCTTACTGTTCTCTCATTTTTTGTGATATAAATTATTTTATTTATTTATTTATTATATATTTTGAAAGTTCTACAGAAATTAGATATTTTACAGAATTTGTGTGATTCTTTTACGATATTTATCATTATTATCCGAATACTTTATATAGTTGAAGAGCGTCCAACTTGACTCGCTCTTAAAAAGGCTGATTCGCCAGTATTATGTCAACAATAAAGACAATGCAACGACAAAATAAAGCGGTGGCTTATTGTGAAAAGGAGATACGATAGAAACACATACTGCTCGAGATCAATAATCTTGTACGGAATCGTAATTGTTATATGCTGGTGGATCGGAACGACCCTCCGGAATTCGGTATTTCTCTTCCACTTCCTGATCATTATCGTCTTCGTATTTGACTGCGGTGAAATATGAGCCCGACGTCGTAAACGTAGTGTTATAATCTGGATAATCTAAAAAATAATTTAATATTTGGATATTTATTTATAATCCAATATTAATATTTTTTTTAAATGTAGTGATATTTTTAAAACATTTTGAAATTTATATTTCTTTTTCAAACTTACCATCCAATGGTTCTTCCTTAATACGAATTTCTTTCGTGTCCTCGTCCTGACGATCGCCACGATCCTTTCTGTCCCTACGATCACGATCTCTATCCCGTTTGTCTCGCTTACGATCCCTATCACGATCGCGATCATTGCTTCGCGACCGTCGTCTTTTACGTTCTCGATCACGATCACGGTCACGATCTCTTCTGTCACGTGGACGATCGATTTCTTCGATATCAGGATCTGGCAGTCGGTCGCGACTTCGCCTGCGCCTGCGTTCGCGTGATCTGCTCCTAGTCCTTCGCTTACGATCGCGTGATCTGCGACGTTCCCTATCTAAACGGTCACGATCTCTAAAATAATCAAACAGCAATTTTTAAATATATTTTTTTTTTACATCTTATTACTCGTTATTTCATTTCTTACTACTCACCTGTCTCTATCCAGGCCACGTCCCGATGTTTCTCTCTCACGTTCCAAGCGATATCGCTCCCGTTCTCTTTCATTATCTTCTCGTCCTGAATGTTTGATGTTGACGTCAGGACCACCTCTACGAGTACCACCTAAGCCGCCGCCGAGTCTTCGAGGCAGCCAACCCTTCACCGTTCTCGCTCGCTCAACGTCGACTAATACTCTGCGGCCGTCTATTTTCTTACCATCCGCATGCTTATATGCAGCTAAAATATACCGATTAGAAATTACTGTTCGCTAGCGAATTCATGCGCCTAAATAATTGTCTACAAAGTCTACATCCCAACGAAAGGGCGAACTCCGAGAAACCTAACAATAGGATGATTCCTGAGACTGCGAATCCTGGAATCGGCCAATGTCGAGATCCTAAATTGATCCTAAATTGTCGGGGTATTAGAATCGGTTGTTATTGGATTCGAAAACCGTTTTTTAATAAACAAGGATTTCACGATTCTCACAATATCTCCAAGCCACTGATCCTCGAATTCAAGTCTTCGAATGTACATTCCAAGACCCATAGAGTTTCGAAGAGATAGCTTCTGGAATTCTATGGTATTGAACCGTAGATAATGTGGTCCAATCGTTTTTGGATCTACGGAACTTCAAACAAAAAGGCAGAAAAACTAAAAAGAAAAAAAACCATTAAATCTCAACATAGATTCTCAGATTCGCAACTATCTGGACTTACAAAATTTCTAATCTATATCCATGATTTCAAGAATCTGTGAGTTTATAGATTGTGAACATAGATTTATCAATCTTAGGATAAAAAAAAGTTTCTAAATACATGAATACTTTAATTTGCAAATTAAATATATGTATTATTAGATCTAAAGAATCATCGGTTCCGTAAATCCTTTCTCAAAAACATGTTCCAGATTCAACTAGGAAATCGTAAGAAGAAGAAAGGAAGAGGATCGACTAAATTTGCCTATAATATCGCATGATAAAATAGAATGCGATCTGTATTCGTTTCAAAGAACGATAAACCTTGAAAGAAATTCATAAATCTCAAGTCAGTGATGACATTACGTTGTCTCACTAAATATCTCGAGAAGAAGTATTTGCTAAAATACTGAGGGAACATCTCCATCTGAATCGCTGATGCTAATTATAGCGGCAGGGTCAGACTTTAAATTGTTGTTGAATATTGTAGACATATTGGAATAACGAGGTAATAATACAAGCTGCAGCCAATCGCGAGTACATCCGCTTGTCGGCGTGCGTCGTTTTACCAAGTAAAATAGAAATTAATGAAATTTTTAATAAGTATCTGACATTAGCGTAAAATAGTATAACATACTTCTGCGAATTACAGTATAAAAGAAAAACTGTTTTCATGTGGTATTGAATTTACGGAATAATTTCTTTAAAAGAAAAAAATTGAAACGCTTCGTCGGCGATCAAAATTAAATTGTTTTCTTACAAATTTAAAAAATTAAACTTTTTTTAAGTAAAAAAACAATACAAACTTTGTCACACCACAATTATACGTTTGCATCAAGTAAAGTATTAAAACTTTTCTTTTTTTTTTTTAAAGAAATATTAATAATTTCTTAAAATAATTTCTTCCAAAGGTCCTACAATACATAATAATCTTAAAATTCAGTTTATATTATTCAGTTAATGTCCTAAATTGCATTTTACGATGTAAAACGAGGATGCGTCACAAGTCGTAGCTGCAACTGACGACGATCGGAAGCAAAAGATGCTTCGGATTTTAAAGCAGCTTAAAACTACTTGTTTAAGATCCAAAAAAGTATAGCAAATACAAAAAATACCTACCGCGGCTACTTACGTACGGAAGTTAACACAAAGGTACTTAGAGGTACGGTCTAATCGTGAAATGAACTCGTAAGAGACTCGCGAGGAGATTACTCATTGCGAAGATGCCCAGTCTTCATACGTTCATTCGTTCGTTCGTTCAATCTCCGAAGAGGTTTACATTGTATTTACCTGGTGCGCTTTTATTTCGTTCTACTTACGATCAAACCGTGCGCATTTCATATGTACTTATGATATGTTATAATGATCTAGCAATAGGTTATATGTATTTAGCGTAATGTTAAAGGCACATTTGCCTATTCGCTCCGCTAATTCGATATCTCCCTAATTCGAGAGAGAAAGAAAGAGAGAGAGAGAGAGAGAAATACAGAGAGAGAGAAAGAGAGGGAGAGAGGAAATGTCGTTCATCGCGATCGTTACTTCCCGCGCGTCGCGTATTGCACGATCGTAGATCCGACTTTGTAAATCAAAGCCTGCGATATTCTACATTTCTCGGATATGTTAAAATCCAAAAATTTTAGAATCAAAGAAGGCCAGATATTCATTTCGATAATTCAGAAAATTAGGATCCAGCGATTCTACAATTCGCAAGTGTTGCGTATGCATTGTCCGAGATTATGTTTTTGCAACAAATGACATTGCAAAAACAAGAAACTGATATCCAATAAGAGAAATTAGTATTCTATATCGAAATTGATACATTCAAGGATTGGTTTTACATTTCTAAATCGCTTTTTTTCAGCAGATATTAGACAAAAATATCGGACATCCTTGAACTATAATAATATTCAAACAAATAGGTTGTTGCACATTTTATATTTTACTCTCCATCTCTGACTTTCATGCAAATTTTGTATTTACTTTACATCTACCAACGGACTATTTTCACACATTCAAATAGTAAATATTATGTATATGTATGTATTTAACTGTTATTGATTATAGCGCGGATTTTTAAGAATTAATTTAATCCCTGTGTAATTTCGTGTGTAATGGAATTTTCAAATTAAAAACTAATACTTTCAAAAGTCTACTGCACATATAAAAACTAATAAAGAAACAAAATCCAAAAATGCACCTTACCCTAAAATTGTTAGAAAAAGCGCGTAGACTAATTACACGTTTTATGTAAATTCATTTATACAACAATACGTACCGTCGGATATAAATTCATACTATTTTAGGATATTAATTATAATACTAAAGGGACTAATGCCATTCTACGACATGAGGGTAGAAATAAATGCCTATTTATATATAACATCTTAATTTTTCTACCTTCAAGCCACAGAAAAAAAAATTACAGTGATTGTATCAATTATAAAATATCCTGCTATTCGTGTCTACGAAACAAGAAATATTTGTACAAAATACTCTGATCTACATGTTCATTGTACACGTTTATATAAATGGTAATGTGTCCCTGAACCTTCATCCTAAAGGCCCACCAATCAATTTCAATGTAGAATGCTAACTTTCACGCGATTCTTGGATCCATAGATATTAATGACCGTAAATTTTACGAGCTGTAATGTTCTACGAGCCGCTTACATAGTATCATGAATCCTAGATCCATGAATCCATGAAGTTTTAATGGGACATGTTCTGAGAGAAAATAATGTCGCCCAAATGTATATGTATATATTATATATACACACACACACACACACACGTCAAAATTCCGGGTCGAAAAATCCCGTAAAGAACCTTGTGGGTGTCATCTCGAACACCCAATAATCTTTTATAATCCGGATTGAAACCGCGCGTTACTCGACAAAATCAGACACGATAAATAGGATAAGCAAGTAGACGCTAACAAACGTTGTTGTATGTTGGATCTTACCACACATACAAACCTATCTTATCAGGCAGGTTCAGGGATTTTGCATGGAATAGTGAATGGCACTAGTTGCCGGCAGCGGCCACCACGCTGTACCAAGAACAAGATAAAAACTGCATTAATCAAAGATAGCCAATAAACGTTCACGTCTTTACATTTGTTTATGTTTTTTTCGTCTCTCTTTTACCATATTTATGCATTTACAGAACGGTATTCCTGCATGGGTGTGCGTATGACGGGGACCCCCCTCCCCAAACGGTACAGTCTAGTTTAAGTACCAATGAAAATGAGTAACCTAACTATAGCCCTGCCCCCATAATATCTAGCTGGAAGTGACGCTAAATAAGATGAAATTCCAGACTATATGGGGCTCATGAGCTTCGCGACAAAAGTAACATTTTTTTTTACCTTTCTAAGTTGTTGCTACTTACAGTGCATATCTCTTTCATGCTCATACTCAATGAAAGCATATCCCCTAGGCTTGCCATTAATTGTATTGTGTGTTACCACAATCTGTAAAAAGTAAAATTTGGTAATAAACTTATATAGTTTATATTAAACTTTTTAATAAAAAAAAAATCTCATTTGTTCCTTAGAAAAAGTTTACCTTTTTTACTGGTCCATATACTTCAAATTCTCTTCTCAGTTTTGATTCTGAGGTGTCATAATTCTGCAAAAGAAAGAAGTATGTAGCAAAAAGAAGAAAGAAATATACAAAAAAAATGTATCCTACACAGTTTCATTATTATATTTGCTCAGTATTATATAAATAATACTTACAATTCGAGCTACAAAAAGAGTCTTAAAGGGATCTGCGGTAACATTGGAAATGCCAGCTGGATCCCATACTGCAATTTCTTGTTCGAGTTTATATGCAACTTGCTCTGCACGTTCTCTTCGTCTACGTTCCAATCGTTCTTCTCGAGTCTCTACACATACAGGTGGTGGAGTATCCTTAGGATCCTATAAAAAGATACTTATATTGTTTATCATCAAAAATATTAGTAAAGCAAAAGAAACTTATTTTAATAATAATGTAAGAATAAACTCCAGATTTTTAATTTAAAATAAAAATATTTAAATAGTCTTCTCTCTGGAAACTGTCTAACTAGCTATACTAACTATACTGTCTTATTATACATAGAAATAATATAGGCAATATACAAAATATCTTATTTTATCTTAAGAAGTTAACTTCCTTTAAATTATTGATACAAAAAAAATCTCAGATAAGTGAAATGAGAATATGATTTAGACATATTTTGTTCAATTGTCATCAAAAAGGTACAAATTACAATTTCACTTTTTAAAATAAAATTATATAATTTTTTTCATATAATATAATTTTTTAAATTGTTCTATGTATTTCTCTATTCATTCTGCTAAATTTTGATATAAAGTATAAAATATGTTGTAAACAATGTAAACTATTAATTTTTCAACATTTCTACTTTTATACACAGAATAATTAAAGAAATCACATTATACGAAAAGAAAATTATATTATATAATATAATTTTATTTTAAAAAGTAGCAATGGTTGCGTTCAGCAGAAAAAGCAGCTTTGCAGCTGTTGCAAAATTCATTAATATGATTGGTCTTGCTTTTAGTTCCTTATTGAACCTAAATGTATGAACCAATCATATTCAAGAATTTTACAACAGTTGCAAAGCTGCTTTTTCTGCTGAACGCAACCAATGATTTCACATCTTTTTGACACCTTCACCGAGAAAAAAAACAATATAAACAAAATATAACGTTTTTGTCTCACTTTTATCTAAAACATTTTTCTTTATCATTAATAATATATTTCTGAGAAAATCATATGTTCAAAACAAAATAGGGTATTTTGTATATTATCCACATCACACAAAATTTCTACAAACAATAAGACAATTTCCATTTATCTACTTATCTTATACCATATAGGAGTTATCAATTTGAATAGAGTTTCAGTAATGCATGTTTCCGCCAATGTAGATTAATTTTGATCTCTAATGAAAAATTAATCTATATTGGTGAAAATGGGCATAAAGGAGCAATTATGTGAATGAAAGTAATCATTTATATGCGATATGAAGAAACAATCTACGTGTATAAACACAATACAAATGTATGTAAAAGGAGTATATCGTAACGCAACCAACAAAAAATATTTCAAAAGTATAAATATATGTATGTATAAAAATGCAAAGTGTATTCTGGAAGTCATTCTGGATCGCAAAGTAAGGATGAAAATAAATAAATAATGAAATAAGATGTTCTTAAAAGAAACATAATGTTCTTCTATTACCTCAAAATACTTGAGGAAGATTCCGACGCCGGTGTAACCACAGTTTTTCTTCTCATGCGGAAGTTTGCTAGCAGGTGGCAAATATGGAATCGGTTCGCGGGGTGAAAACAACGCCAACAAATTTGGCGGTAAAAACTGCGTCATTCTGGCGAAATTTCGCGAACTACTGTACTACAAATATTACAATTACATCAATCATCCTCTCGCACCATCTCGCACTCGACAAAATGGCAGTCGCCTTGGCTAAAGAGAAACCTGAGAGTGGCTATGCCGGCCTTTTTCCTCTTACGGTCGAATCTACATTAGCGCCAGGTTTAAGAACTACATAACTACATCCATTTTCTGACTCTGTCGATAAAATCATAGCACAGAAAATTACGAGCGACCACTGTGAATGGTAGCGTTTTTCTTTGCCCATATAAACTGAAATCCCTAGAAATAAGGGTTCATCATTGCCAACCGTTAACTGACTAATCGCATTTGCTATTTAGTAGAATTAATTAGAGAGCCTATAATCAAAGCAGAGCGCATAGAGATCCATGGCCCTGACAAGATCACATATCAAGTTATCGACTCTCTGATTATAAGCTCTCTAGAATTAGCAAATTACGATTGATAGTTAGGGCTACTTTAAACAATTCCGATTCATTCACCAATTGCATTTGTCATTTCATTTGACAGATGCAATTGATCAATTCCAATGGAGTATTTGACCGATTAAATTAACCGGAGTAGAAGAAATTGACCAATCACAGTTGAATATGAGAAGGATATGATTGGTCAACTTCTTATGGCTTAATATTTGACATGAAGAGATAATTTATTGTAAAAAATAGGTCTGTTTTTTATGGCTGAACTTTTGCACCAGTTCATCTTTTTTCCTTTTCCCTTCTCCTGGAGAGAAAAGGAAGAAACATGAACTAGTGCAAAAGTTCAGCAATAAAGAACAGACCTATTGTGTAAAAAGCTAATGATCTGTTTTTATTTTATGTCATAAGAGGCTACAGCTCTTTAATTAGCTTATGATATCTTAAAACTGTATTTTATATTAAGGCCGATGTTCATAATCGGTTCTTATTTCAAAATTAATGCGGCCTTCTGATTGGTCTCAAATTATAAGAATCGGCTGTTAATACCGATCTTTGACCCAGCTCTAATCGATAAGAAAATCTGCTATAAAAATTTATGCGCATATGTCAGTGCAATATTAATGTAATAGTATGTAGTAATGTCAATACGTAAATCATATACGTGGGCAAGTTCTATCGAGTCGATAAAACAGATGACTAAGCTTGACTTGTGCTACCACCAAGCAAACAAATTACTAAACAGTTGTAAATAATAATTTTATATCGACAATTTTTAAAAGATAAATAATTTTTTTGTTATTGTAACAATTAAAAAAATTAAAAATTAAATTAAATTTATTCAAAATTTTGTTGTAAAAGATTTTCTTAAAAAATTGTTTTAATAAGAACCATTATAATGCTTCTTCGATATCGTTAATAAATAAAATAATATAATAAAATAATTTCGTAACAAATTAATCGCAATATAAAAAAAAATTTTATTTATTTATAGTTGATCTATTTTACAATAATATTCGCTGAAAATTAAATTTTTATGGTATAAAAAATATTAAATAACATTTTTCAATATATAACCAACATTTTGAATGAAATTAACAAAAAATTTCTTATTTCATTTCACGTTAAAACTTACTAATGATTCTATATTGTAAGCTACTCATGCATTCATACTTCATGTATAAAAGAGTACAAAAGGCATTATGCAATCTCAATGCCGTTCATGTTGAAAAATCATGCAACAACAGAAAACGGCGCCATTTCCTTTGAATTCCCGCAACACCGCCACCGACGTCGACTTAAATATGCATTACGTAAGCGCTATCGTTATGCGTAATTACAGTCGCTTTCGACAGCAACATACTTCCGCCTACCTGTTATAGCTTTTGCCTACGCTCATCTTTTCGTCAACCAGAACAATATTTATTGTTTTGGTGTATCAAACGATACTTAACACAATTAAAATTACTGTACATTTCAATGATTAAAATAAATCTAAAATGTGTATGAGTACGTATATTCTCAGAATAAATATTATAGTTTAATCGTGATTACTATCACCTGTGTTCATAATTAAATACTTGCCACAAACTGCACACCAATGCATAAATATTTATAAGAATACTTAGAGACGCATGCACATTGCGCCATGATAATTAGGTTGCAGACGCTGTGATATGCGATAATTTTGATAAGAATTTATTGAAGCTCTCGCTGAGATGTGAGATATAATGCCCATCGAATTCGGCTGCAGTCTTACAGAATGTCCCGTGGGATTCGGACTTATACGTACGCATATATGCCGTGTCGATGCATTCCCGTATGCACGCGCGCTGAATAAAGAAAGTGTCCGCGATTTTCTATACACCACACACGTTTCTATAGGGTGATCTAAAAATGATAATATAATATGCGAAAAGATTGTTTTAATTGGGATTTGAAATTGATTTTTTCTCAATAGTAATTTAATTTTATAAATTAAACTCTCTCACACAAATTTTATTTTGTTACCATATGTATCAAACACATTATATGCCTACATATAAGTAACATTTATATAAAATTTAATTCATTAAAAGATACTAACGTTTTTAATCATTTATGATATTACGAAACGATCATCGATGTCATATTTTTAATTAATGATAACGTCTCTCTCTTTCTCCGATGTCACACCAATTAAATAAATAGATATAACAATTTCTGAACACCACGTATAGTATACAATTTGCTCACACCGCGCTAATATTCAATACGAGTATTCACATGAGTCCTTACATGCTTCGCAAAAGGGAATGAAAGAATAACAATATAACGCACATCATCGAATGAATAACAAAATAAATTTAAGCAAAACAAATAGTTTTAAATCATAATGAGAGATATGTAATTTCAGACACGATAAAGAGAAAAGTATAAGTACACCTGAAACAAAACATTTATTTATTCATATATATTACACCATTTTAATGTGATTGATTACTAATTTTTATTAAAAAGATTTGTTACTTTTTTAGGTGAACATAATAATAGATGGTTTGAAACGAGTTCTTAATTCGATCAAATTCCGACAATCTATTGATTGATTATAATTAATTCAACCATGTCTCGTACCAAATTTTATTTATAAATAAAATTTTAAATTATATAATTCGTCATTTTTCTAAACTAGGGTGCGGTCGAAGTATCACTACAAATATCTTCGAAGCGTATGATTGACCAATCAGTAGAAGAAATTTTATGAATTGACCAACCGCAAAGATTAAAGTTCAACGTAATAGTGATCAACGTAATACTATATATTTTTCCAAGCATTTATATAGCATTACGTTGACCATATTTTTGATCTCCCTTTTCTATATATGTCAAATAAAATTAATAGAATAATAATAGTAAATAAAATCTACACGTGTGTTAAACGAAACAGCACGCGTATCGCTTGAAGACTATCGATTAAGTTGAATGGAATTGGGTCGAGGTCGCTTGAACTCGTTCATTCGCCTCATTCTATCGTTATAACTTCGCGCAAAATAGTCATAAAATTGTCACATAAAACGTCGAGACATAAAGGTATCAATCGGTAAATCGCGAGCCGCCATATTGAACAAGACTCGTGAGAATTAGATATATCGGATTGTGCGCGGCAATGCGATATCCACTTGCGCGCACTGGGTGAATATATCTCCACACAGTCCACACTCGCTTTACGAACAGCGAGTACTAGACCAAACGTGGATGACGCATGCGCGACCGCACTGTAACGCAACTGCGCGCGCCAACACAGGTCTATTCCGAAGAGCGGACGCGTACATAGAGCGTTCCTATGAAATGTGCCGGTTTCTCGATAGTAGCGGCCATTTTGCCATTTGCATGATGTCACGGTGTGGCCTACTTCTGAACGGCTCCACGTGCGGAGGTCGTCGACCTAGGTTCTCTCTTCCAGTCCCCTTTTGCCTAGCTCTATCCCCTCACCAAACTTTCGAACGAATGGTGCGCGCCTTCGAAAGATCGCCGATGTACGAGAAAACAGGTATATCGCGTGTTGCACAGCATTGTGTAATTTCAATCTTTTCTCTTTAAAATTACGATGTTTTCTAACTTGAGAATTCATTTTGATACGTTATCCATGTGCTCTCTTCATTCGAGTTTCTGTACTGTAATATTATTGTTTGTCCTTCATTCACACAAATGATTTCAGTTAAATTGAACTGACGTGTGAGACTAATTATATATATATATATCGTAATAATGTGTGATTAAGAGTTAAATACTATTCCCTTTCTCTTCTCTTAAAATCTTCTTACGGTTTTTTTTATGTATATAACAATTTTGTTTATATATAAGGTCCTTATTGTGTAACTGTTTAACAATATCGGTATTATATTGCCATTGCGTAGCTTTTTCATCATTACATAAAACCTGCGCAATAATAACAATATAACATCAACATTGTCGTTATGAGTATAAAGTAGAGGGGCTTGAAAATTTACACATAATTAAAAGCGATGCATCATGCAACTACCTACAACTTTTATACATTATACAGGTTAATATATTAAATGTATATTTATTATTATAAACTTATCATTTTACCAACTATACAAGGTGTCCCATCACCGGTGATAAATATTTTAAAGATATATTTTTTGTAACATTTTAAGACAAAAAGTTTAATATCAAAATGTTTAGACTATGATAATTTTCAAATAAGACGAGTTTAAAAATTACGAATGACGGGACTAAAATTTCGCGCGCTTAGAGATGGCAAGATGGTCAATGTGAAGGTGTTTCCTTGAACTTCATATCTTTGACAATAACTAAATTTAACATTTGCACACTAACCATCTTGCTATTCCTGAGTGTGTAATTCTCGTCATTTGTAACTTTTAAACTTTTTCCAATTGAAAATTGGAAAAAGTTCCGATATTTTTGTATTAGATTTTTTTCCTTAAAATGTTACAAAAAATCTGTCTTTAAAATATTTATCGTCAATTCATGAGACACTTTGTAAATATATCAGAAATATTATATTATGTATTTCCACTGTAAAGAAAAAAATATTATTTAAAACAAAAAATAGTATTATTAATGTAATAAATTAAATAAATGAAGAAATTTTTGAATGATAAAATATAATAACTCTTGCTTCTCGTCGATTTATTGACGAACGATTAAGTTTTATGAAATCTTTTTAATACAATAGTTATAATAATATAATAAGTCAAATTAGTGTAACGAACAGATTTCTCAAATTGAAAGACATTCTGTAGAAAAGGCTGCCGTCGTCACTTTCAAATGTGGCAACCGCTTTACGACCTCCACTCTTATGTTCTTGTGAATGTTCAACAAGACCCTCTTATGCAATTGAAGAATTAACTATCGAGAATATGGCCGATTTAGTACTACACATTTCGTACTTGTTTATATGTATATTGTTATAAAGTTACTAATACGTTACATGTGAATAATACTCACTTATATGAATAATGCTTACAGCAATAATGCTGTAATACTCACTTGATTGACGAATTAATTTGTGAAAATATGCATTTGCTTGAATGTTTGCAAAAATTGTTTTTTATAACATTATATATTTTTATATACGAAATAATAAAATTGCTAAAACTAGCTGTTATTTTATAATGAGTGAACAAAATGAAATGAAATAAAGAACACAGAACAAATTTTCAGAATAAATATATTTTCTTTTTATACACTATGAGCTAAAATAATGCTTCTTTTATAACATTATATTTAATTAATTTAATTCTATTCATTTTCATTACAGAATAAAAATTATTTTATTTTCAACGATTTTCCATTATCACTCTATATATATATATTATATATATATATATATATATATATATATATATAAACAGTATAGACTATATCACTCAATATAATATTTTCTTATTAGAAACATCCTTATTGCAAAAATAATACTTTTTGTGATATATAAAAAAATATCGTTATATACAATATTATATAAATATATTATTAATTTTATTGATGTACAAAGAAATATCGCGACATAAGAGAAAAATCGTCTCTTCTTTCTAATTCAAATATATTCATCATTATCTTTTAAATATTATTAATTTACTTTACTCACATATATGATTTATTTTTAAAGACTGTGAAGTGTAATGGAAAAACAATATACTCTCTCGATAAAAAACAATATTTTCAATACTCTTGATAAGATAATATTTGTCAAAATTATCAAAGTGCTTACAATAAAATTGCATTTATTTTATTCTCATAACGAAACGGATTCAACGATTAAGATCGACAGGTTGATCAAGTGAAGTAAGATCGAAAGTCATACATCAGTTAGGTCATCGACCTGTTTCGGGGTTCTTCCGTTTACTCGCTGGTAAAAGTGGACGAATGAGATGTGTGAGTGTGACAACTTACACTCAATTGTCACTTAAAAAACCAATGTATAAATACATAGTACCATGTACATATACATATATGATAGTGATGCAGAGCAGGCATCACTATCATATAGGTAGTTTAAGGCAACGTTTAAAGTAAAATCGAATTATTTACCGAATAACAGTTTATAAAATGCATTCGTTAAAAATATTCTACGATATAGCTATAATCTAAACTTTAAACAATAATCGTAATTACCATATAAGTAAACTAACAGAGGAACAGTATTACATGATATTTTACACATAAGAAAAATTCAATTCTGGTCAAATTTCTAACGCACTTAATCGATCCAGGTCGCACTTTGTAAACGATATAGTATGTGCAGTTCCAGGTCATTAGGTCAAGCGTTCCTCATCGATCCGACCTCGCTATTGAAGATTCACTTCTCTCGATTATATTTATTCCTATCTATAATCCGTGTTACCTTCGACTTGTTATTTCTATAAAAATAGGTATTACTCTACATTCTATACTTTAGACTGCTTTCTCTTTGAATACATTATTTATATGCTAATATTTTTATATCCTTTAGAATCATACATCAAGATTGATTTCTATCATTGTACAATATAGATAGGAAAAGAATTAATCGGTATTAAGGCTATCTTATTGACCCACTCGAATGAGGGCTACCTTATGTTTACTCAGGACAGATTTCTCTCTCTCTCTCCCCCCCCCCCCC
>NW_017279009.1:1572454-1608741 GCF_001594065.2 Cyphomyrmex costatus | reverse complement strand
CCCCCCCCCCCCCCCTCCCACCCTTCCTCTCCTTATAATGAGCTTTTATACAGCTTATATGAGCCTTATACAGCGCGGACTCTGTACAGCGGTCACTGTACAGCGCGGATCCTGTACAGCAGACACTGTACAGCGGACACTGTACAGCGCGGACTCTGTACAGCGGTCACTGTACAGCGCGGATCCTGAACAGCGGCCACTGTACAGCGAACACTGTACAGCGGACACTGTACAGCGCGGAACCTGAATAGCGGACACTGTACATCGGACACTGTACAGCGGACACTGTACAGCGAGCACTGTATAGCGCGGATCCTGTACAGCGGACACTGTACAGCGCGGATCCTGTACAGCGGACACTGTACAGCGCGGATCCTGTACAGCGGACACTGTACACAACATACAAACAGTCGAGCGTGTTCTTGGGAATTTATTCAATCAAAAGACATTTAACGTTTCACTGCAAAAGCTGTCTGCATACAAGAAAAGATATAACGGCTTATTTCAATGCTCCCAAGATTTATTAGAAAAATTAGGTAATATAGTATCGCGAATTATGTAGTATCAATTACATATTTGCAATTAATCTATGATGTTTTTTAGGAGAAACACACTCAGTATAGAATTTTATAATAAGACAACATTATTCGTCATAGACAAAAAGATAATAAAAAAAGAAAATGAAATTATAAAGTTTTATTTAATATATATATAAACACAAACAAAAATAATATTCCGGTTAAAATATTTTATATAACATTTTTTTGTTTTGCGTAAAATTATGTCAAGAAAGATGTGCAAGTATTTTTATGTCCTCCTCCCATACACATACATACATATAATGAATTTAATTATACATCTTTGTATTCAATAACATATTCCTGTCATATCATTTTGATTGAATACATATTAAGTATTGATTAGGCACAAAACTTTACACTACCAGATTTCTTGTACCGCAAATATTCAACGCAAGTTGCTTGCAAATACTCGAACAATAGCAAATGCGTTTGACGATAAGCACTAGACAAAAAAGAGCAGCCACTCTAAAACATGCCACTTTATAAGAGAAGGAGAATAACACGAGATGGGGTGAGGGGGCGCAGATCTGTGGATAGTGGGCGAGGGAGGATGATGTGGAGGTAAAACCAGGGCGTAAGTATTGATCCTGTGTCCACGTCTAGGCGGTTGACATATTTACCAAAAGGTACGCGTGATCTAGTTTCACAGTAGAAGATAGCGCGAATTAGAGTAAAAAAAAGCACATGTAGACATTGATAATGACTTTGTTATTAACAAAGCTAATGAGTTAACAAAATCTTCAAACACATATTATAGACGTTAATGCATGCATTTAGATTTAAAAAAAACTACTAAAATGTTTCTATACTAATTTTCAGCATATATCATACTGCAAGTCTATAGATATCCCATTGTTTTATTTTTAACTAATGTTTTATGAAAAGAGCAATTATTGATAACATTAGATATAAATAGCAAATTTTTTAATGCATTTATGTTTTGTACATATTTATCAAACTCTAATTATATTAACATGACTTCAAATATTTTAAATGTCGAAAATCGTTAACAATAATTTTTTATATATTTTAAATTAGTTCGATAACTCAAATTGTAATATATAATTTCAATCAACGATTTTTTAAATGTGTTGATAAATATTTGCTCTTGAAATTGTAATATGTTTTTTCTAATAAAATAATAAAATAAATAGTCATGAGCATATCATTTAATTGAATATCACTTTGAATCTATGGAAATCATTCTTATTGCTCTAGGAATGTAAAAATATGTGAAATCTTAGCCTATATCCAGAGAAAACAGCTATCAGTTTCGTAACCATTGCCAAATGGGTCAGTATACATTGATGTAATACCACTGATTACTAACCTCTTACCGTAATTCCTCCCTGCCATTCAACGAATAAAGATTTAGAACAATTTTAGCGCATGCCAACAAAAGCAAACTATATATTGTGTGCCATCGCTCATAATTCCATTACATCCAATTACGTCAAATCGAATTGAATATAATTTTTTTGTTTGAATTGGAATCGAATTCAAATTGATCAATCATTGAAATATAATTAATAATATAATTACTGTTAGATTTAAATTTGATATATAAAAAAAGGTTTCTCCGCGTAAGAAAAATAATGATGATTATAATATAAAGTTATTTTTAATACACTATATGTATTTGAATTTACTAAATTTGTGTCTATATAATAATATAATTTAAAACATAGAGCTTGATGTATCGTTTCGAGGTCGTATGTTCTAATATTGTATTTTTAGATCAAATGCAAGTAAAAGAATTTTTTGTAATTTACAATCCACGCGTTTCACCTACAATTCCGTTCGCATTGTGTCGTAACACGGTATAGAAACGCGAAGCTAGGATACTGTTTGATCAATACTTCAGGCTCGTCACAGTCATCGTTCTAGTCTTTGTGCACATCAATAGAGCAAGGGCAAATAAATACAGAACGGGTTATGCAAAGAAAAATTTATGATAATAATCATAAACCGCACGACACATCGGAAATAATAATAACTTTTTCAAATTAAACACACTATTTATTACTTTCAAATAAATTATTCGTTTATTTGGAGAATTTAGGCGATGTACAGCAATGGTTATATACTTATTATAAAATGTCTAGCAGTGAAATCAGCGATAAAAGGAAAAGATGTAGCTATTCATCGAATGTAACATGTGGTGTGGGACACGTGCTGAAAGGTCGATGCCCCTTACCCGGATTTTATTTGATTCTCTTCCCTCCCATTCTTTCATAGATACACCCGCTTACTTCAAAAACTTCATAGACATCTAATGAGAGATAATACGTTTTTCTAAATCATGTCAATATTACGGAAGTTTAAAAACCTTGCAGGCTTTACGGATCGTCTTACATCATTTCTCTTGTTTATTATCGCGTTTATAATGAAATTAAAAAAACATATATTTTTATTATAAAATTGGAATTTGTGTGTACGTGCGCGCGCGCGCATACATGTATGTAATTAAGTAATAGTACACACAAAATATTGTAAAATAAAATCGCATTTTCAAGTTCGATGAATTTTACAGCATCTCATATCACATTCGTGACTACCGCAATTATAGATAATTTATGACGTGAGAAATTTTTCAGTGCGAGTGCACTTGGGCAGCTCACAGTAAAGTCACGTAAATGGTTCGCTATTAATAGGAATCAGCCGCACCTATTTATCTTACATTTAGGAGAGTCAAGTGCAGCCGGCTGGTCGTGCTAACAATTTCATTTAAAAAATTTCTAGGTACATACAATACGCGTTTTCAAACATTACTTGATATTTGATAATTATAATAATAATTAGTGGAGTTAATCGATATAACTTTCAAAAAATCGAAGTAATCAAAAGCCTAAAATTGATCATAAGTTACTATACCCAGCTGATTAATATCGTCGCAAGGAACTAAACTGTTATATTTATCAAGCGTTATTCACTTTCTGAAAGTCAGTATATCTTCTGAGAGTTAATTATATGTACAATGATAATTGATGCCATTATCATCTCGAGTAATATCGTAAAGCAGTCTCTTATTATACTTAGTATATATAGAGGATTATTACGGCCTCCTGTATATTTTTATTTACTAATAATCTGACGTCTGAGATGCTGATTGAATGACTCGCTATTCTAAATCTAAAAGTTAAATTTATACAGATTGTATTAAATATCTTTTGCAATAAATTATTTTTTAATAAACAATTTTTAAGATGCTTATTAGTATCAAATCGTTAACAGCTTTCATGCTTATTTGCAACAATAATATCAATTTAATTTGTGATATTACTGCACCAGTTTAGGATTATTTCACGTCGACAAATAATTGACATATAATTAACTTGAGACTATGGAAATTGTATAAAGTCATAAGAAATACTATTAGACACGAAGAATCGCCTTGGCCGAATATAGCATTTTTTACTTATGTGTGTTTCCTTATACATACATTTTTTACTTAGGTATACAGGTTTCCTTTTTCCAAAATTCATATACACACACACACACACACACACACACACACACACACATATATACAAAATTTATATACATATATACCTATATTACATATATGTATATATGCATATTTATTTATTTAATAATATTTAATGTTAATCAATTTATCGTGCGAAAGAGGAGTTTCGTCTCTTCCGAAGAAGCCAACAAATGCACCCCAGGGATTTTCGTTACTCGTTTCGCTCCTTTGTTACACAACCGGCGCTCTCAGCAACTCGGTCAACTATCGACCCCACCAAGAGCTCACTCTTCCCGTCCCATTTTCTTCCGTCTTTTCACACACTATTACTCCCCTCCCCCTCCCCCTTCTCTCTCTCTCTCTCTCTCTCTCTCATGATTCCCTTCAATCTCACCATGATATCTAGCATGTCTCTTTCCATTACTTGCTCCGTTCGCTCATTTTCCCTCGTCGCATCTTTTTTTATTTCTCTCCCTCCCTTTTTGTCACTTTCAATTCCAATCCCTTTTATTTCTCTCTCCTCGTCTCAATTCCGTCGACCTTCCTGTTTTCTTCAATATCAATTCTTCTTCTCACTCTATCTATTCATCATCTTTTTCTATTTATTCTTTTATGCTATTTATTTCCTTCCACTCTTTTTTCACCATTGTGCATTTTTATTTTCCTCCCCCTTTTATTTTTGTTTCGTATCTTTTTCTCCTTTTCTTCCTTAACTATTTTGTTGTCATGCTCTTTCATCTGTTTTATTACCGAGACTTTATCTATTTCTTTCGTACTTGATTTGACAAAGTGGGAGGCCGCACGTGCTTCTGATGGTACCTTATAGTCACGCGAGGGTAAGACACGTGGTATGTACATTGTACAATAATACATGAGAATAAAAAGATGTGTATTTTCCACGTAAGTCTAACAAAATACTGAAGTAAAACAAACCTCAAATTTCATTTATATTGAAAAGTAATTGGTTTATGTTTCTTAAAATTGATTTATCTATATGTTGTATATCTATATATATATGTATATCATAGGAAAGGATATATTTTATATATATAATATATATAAAATCATATAATATAATATTTTTTCTGTATAATAACGAAAGTCCAAAAAATTCGTCGATAAATCACAATAATGTATACAAACATATTGCACACAATATATTTTCTTTAACTTTATTGAGACCATGTGCGAATAAGATGCATATCGCGGAAATGTTCGCAAAGTGTTAGTCAAATTCATTTGATTTATATCTGTAAGAAATTTACTAGAAATAGGCGCGACCTAGAAGCTATCAGCGTGATTTACACGGGGCGACTTATTCGCTAGAAGCCGCGTCTAGTGACGTCATTAATTTGCCAGCGAATTTTCTCTGCTAGTATTCGCTTGAAGTAAGCTTTTAATTCGCTTTTTAATTCGTCAGCGAATTCGCTGATGAAAGCTTCTTCTACACGTTTGGTTTTTATTTGTTAGCAACTAAAATTTTGAAGTTGCAGCGTCGCATAGAGTGGAAACATTCGTTTTTTCATAACGACTTAAAAATTCATTCTAGAAGAGCAGCGAGAAGGTATACAAGCGTCGAAAGCGGTATTCGCCGTGACTAAACGCTAACAAGAGCAAACCCACGTCTAGAAGAAGTTTTTGATAGCGAATTCGCTATGACGTCACTAAACGCGGCTTCTAGCGAATAAAAGTCGCCCTGTGTGAATCACGCCTAGGACTGTGTGGCTCAGTGGCAGGACGAAAGTCTACTAACATGAGATCTGTTTTCTGTGGCTGAACTAGTGTACACTTTTAGAACTTAAAGTGAGACAGGTATATGTCTTTTGTTATTTATCGAAAGCGAGAAAGAGAGTTCTAGTTCAGTCTAGTGCAGAAACAGAAAACAGGCCAATCGAGAGAGGAAACCAGGCCTCGAATTCCGAAGGGCCCTGATATTTTTCTAGTGTCGTCGCTTATTTCTTACACATGTCTCAATAACCCTCCGCCGGCAATATTGAACTTTAAAAGCTGCACAGTGTATTTGAGAATTCTGGTTGATAAATTTATTTATAAAAAATATGTAAAATACAATCCAACTTCTATAATAATAAAAATTTGTTAAAGTTTTCACAAATGTGGAAAAATGTTTTCATATATTTTTATACAGTCCAGAGCAATATAAAAATCTGCATTAAAGTTTGAAGCCCTAAGTTGCAAATGAAGAGGTGAAAATTTCACATTACCGACGGAGAATTGCGAGATGATGAATTATATCCATCTTAAAACTAATCCTTCTTTTATAAAAAAAACAAAAACACAAATTGAATTCAGTAATGTTATAGTGTTAAGTCTGACAATGAGTACAAACATACTGTTTTCTATTTAAACATAGATATTTAATTTTTAGTTATAATTATTTTTTATAGATATTTAAATATTTTAAGATGTTGGATTGCCTATTACTTAATATACGTGAAAAATATTGATCTTTAATTTTAAGAAATTCGATCAAATTGATGAGAAAGAATCCACACATGAAAACTCATCTCAAGAAAGAGAGAGAGAGAGTTCGGGAACACCACCATATTATCCATATTCATAGTCAGACCTCATATGTAAGACTTCCTTAAGTTTATCTTCAAATGCTACGAATTATTTTATTTGCTACTGAACATCTAAGGATAAATTTAAGGATAAGATCTGATTATGAATACAGGCCCATGTATTACAAAATCACGACGAGTCCGGCATTCCGATTACGACACTCCGAGAAAGAACTGCGAAGACCGATAAGGAAAGAAAGAATACGAGGAAAAGGAAAAGATAAGTAACAGCAGAGTGAACGGGACAAATCCATGTGAGGATTTGCACGAGTGTTGCTTACGTAAGCATGCGTGCAGATAAGAACGTGCTTATCTAAGAAACGTCGCCATGCGCGAATAACCGCGTGCCGAAGTATGAAATATCGTAACGCTGTGATTTTGATGAGACAAAATACGTTTTTAATGTGGAACGATTTTAACAGAAGAGGAAGTCAAATCGCGTGTACATGCGCGAGTGTACAATGCGTGTATGAACGTGCGTGTCGTTTCACTAGTTCTCTCCTCTTTTAGCATATAAATATATTTGTATTTAACAAATAAAGTCCCGCGATTAATTTTTATTCATATTTTTCTGAATTGTGAAGATAATAGATAGGACGGGCTTCGATTTGTAATAGAGGTAGGAAAAGAATAGAGTATGAGGTGTTAAAGGTAGCGAAAAATATCAAGGACATTTGACTAATTAAAAGTTTAAACTTAATATATGCTTCACCTAGTTGGCGCAACGAAATTGCACACACAAAAATTATTCTCCTGCTAATTGTAAGAAAAGTGATTACTCAGTTTACTTTCAATTTCTTTCTTTCTTTTTTGAGTACAACGGTTATTTTTAACAAAAAATATTTTGCTGATAATCTACATATTACAAGTTTTATACAAATTCGTTAATATGTACTCGAAACAAGAATTTATTTTCTTTTGAAGAACATTTTATAAAATTGATCAAAAAGATGATATTATATAACAAGTAAATTGAATTTGTTTTAATTTAATTGAATAATTGATTGAAATATTAAACTTTTTAGGTAGATTCATCGAACGATATTTTAAATAAATGAAATGCTTGTGATGAACTTTTGATAGATTTACAAACATACGAACTTTTGAAATACCTAAAACAAAAGCTATTATTATTTGCATATATCATGCATATTTCTTTGATTTTATTTCATCTTAATTTCAATTTCACTTAATAATATTTTGTAATAAGTATTAGTTAATTAGTACTCCCCTCTCAATTTTAATTATTCCAGAATAATTAATAATTAATAATAGAATAAATAATAATTATTAATTAATAGAACAAAATTTCGATATTAAATTTGTCAATTTTCCACAATATCTGTTTGATTTAAGAAATGTATAATATACACTATAAGTAGTATAAATCGGAAATTTATGGTCGTTAAAGTTGGCCGTACATCTTTTTCTTGATCAAGGGCTGTACGCCGATTATATCGGGTATTACAGCAACAACCCCTGTATTCTATATTCTCGTTATGACAGTAACGATATCGTTATATCGTTATAGCGCCGATTTTGTACATGATAAGAAAACTGACAAATACATTCGCTACCTCAGTTATTTAACATCTGTTATTATAATTAGGATATATATTTGATAATTAACGTGTCAACCTTTATTAGATTCTTTACTGTGAACTCGAAATTTCATATCACTGTTCAAAACCAAAAATAGAATGCGCCGCTTTTTATTCTAATCTCATTTTCAACGTTCTGTTTCGTATATTTAAATATCTCATTCCTGATGTATAAGTGAAAAATAGGTTCTCGCTCGTATTCTCCTCTAGTTGCCTACTACATGAGGTAGGTAGGGTGATCCAATTGGGGTTCGAATAGCCCAACGTGGTGGCCTCCCCTTTGAGTTCCCGCTGCGATCAATACTCACGCCACGATGCCAAAGCCAAGCCAAGCTACCGTCGATTCTCCATACTGAGGTCTTCGTGATGCGAGAATGTCCTTGACAACGATATAAATTGCCGTCGTAAAGTCTCGCGACTGTAGAATGCGGTAGAATGCAAAGGTCGTATCTAAATCTACGCTATAGATTATATTGTCGTTAACATTTCCGAGTAATTAATAGTTGATAAGTTGTAAGAACGATAGAATATGAAGAGAGCAAAAAGTCGAACATGTATGATTTAAATTTGTCACGTTGCGTCACGCATGGTTCAATATATATCGCATCCACTGTCTTGCAAGGAAGAGAAAATGCGAGAGGAAATGAAATTCTCCGATAACCTCACCCTCTCTTTTTTTAAATCTCTTTCGATTATCGTTCGTGTGCATATATACAACTGTTATGCGAGATATAAATTGGAGTAATAAGATATAATATTTTACTAAGGCTTTATAGAGAAGATTTCTTTGACAAGTTCTGACAACATATAGTATATTACACTCTTCTAATTAGATCCTTTCCCGGATTCTCCACGATTGTTCAAACCGCCATACGTTTCGAAAGTAGAATAATAAAAGAGGAGGAAATTTTTTTATCGCGCGCGATATATTCTTTTAGGCCACCCTATATATGCATATACGCGCACGCGCATCTATCGAGCAACGGGAAGCTCCCATCCGCAAACGAGCGCGCGAACACACATACGCATATACAAATATCCGATCCAAGCGCGCACAAAGCACACACACATGTATGTGCATGTACACACTCGCAACGACGCCGCGCAGAGAGACGACAAAGAAAGAGCCCTAGCGACCAGCAATGCGGCAACAGCGAGCGCCTGCGCGTCACTCTATGTGAGTCAAGGACGACACGTGCGGCTACGAACGACCTACTTATATCTCTGTCGCTTCGTACGCGATCGCTTCGATGCACGAACTTACCCGAGCGCAGAAATAGGACGGCCGGCGAGTCCCGACATTTTACGGATCGGCCTAACCCTTCCTCTTTACCCCACCTCCCGATCGTACCATGCCGCGACTGAACGCTACCGCTATCAGATCGCCTTGCCTTAACCCTTTCGACTGCCTCGCTCTATCATTATTACAGTTAACATCCGACTCTATTAAGTGTTTGCACACGGATGCAAAAACTATTCTTTTTTTTTTTGTAAATTAAACATATATTAATACGTAGATATGTGTGTGAGTATTTATACATGTATATAAAATGTATGTGTATATATATGCATATACATATATGAAAGATAATAACTCCACATTCGACATGTATAGCTTACACGTATGCAAACATATGCGTGCGTGCAAGTTGTGTACACGTTTAAACGTGCGTTTACGCATCACTATAAGATAAGACAGAATAGATATTTAAAATGTATTTTATAAACACACTGACTATTTTCCTGTTTTAAATTCAAATTAATATATCTTAATCAGTAACATTATTCGATTACCCACACAATTACAGTCTCACTGTGTGTGTAACCCATGTTTAACAAAAATACTCGTATAATTACTAAATTATAAAATTTATTTAAAAACATAAGAATAGATAGTATTTTTAATTTACGTCACTTTCGTTTAATCATTTAATTACTGAATAATGTTAATTGTCGCCAGCTTCAACACTCATCAACAATCATTGAGCGTTACGTAACACGCGATGATAATGAAGTATCTCTCTCTCTCTCTCTCTCTCTCTCTTCCTCTCCCTCCCTCCCATCCCCCTCTTTCTCTCTGTAATGAAACACGTATTATCGAAACTAATCATGGAAAACCAAATATAATTTCACGAAATACAATTAATTCTTAAGAAAATCGCATTACATATTTTCATTATCAATTATCTTTGGTGCAGCTAAGTTTTGTTGTAAATTTTACGTTAGACTGAGTTTACTTTTGTAAATTTAACTTCAATATATATGTATAATAATACATATGCCTATACTTATGAACTTATCTATCTTACGAAAATCTCCCTCACTCTCTTTTTCATTTTTAAATATCACAAACATTATTCACATTGGAATCATTTTTCTATTAATTGATATACATGTGTAAGAATGTTAAAATTAGATATTCTTAAACATAAATACAATAGAGGTCAACATGAGAACTCCGTGTTCAGGGAGTGGCGGAAATCTCGACAGCCGGGGCCGCGGCCGTCGAGACGCCCTAGATGCAGAACCAGGCAAGATCGATAGAAAAATGGGTCAAAGGTTCGGCCACCGCCTTGATCGGCCACCTAAATGATCGCAAGCGTTTTGCAGTAAATTGAAGGGCAAATATTGGAACGGGAAGAAATAATGAAACGCGTGCGAAATTATCTTCTTTTATCTCGAATTAGTACATGGAAAGCATAAATTGATAAAATAAAATTATAAATTATTCCGTGATGTGTGAGTACGCATATAAAATTTTTATTTAATTTTCATTATAGTTACAGGTTTAACGTTGAAATAAATTTCAATCTCATTCAATAATATGAACGATATGTATGTAAATTAGGAAACAGAAGGAACATATTGGATTTTTCATGAGAAACATGGAATGATTTTAAAAATACATGACTATGAGAAAACAATTACGGTACGAAATTTGAATGGGAAAATCGATGCATGTACGACATAAAATATGTATTGATGGCCCTGTTATACATATTATGAATCAAATATTTATTGAAGTATAGAAAAGTCTTTTTAGATTGGAGAGGATTGCCTGTATTTTATTTGAAAATTCTGCAAAAGTTGCAAACACAGTATCTAATCTTGTCTATGATGCGACCCAGGTTTTACATAACCGAATCAATCTAGCGGCTTGAACCGCGCTGCTGCCATGCTGCAACGCATGGCCGCACCGATTGGCTCGTAATCGTAACCCTCATAGGAGGATTCGCACCGCTCGCAGCAGTTCGAGTTCGAACCAAAGGCGAATCGCACGACTCGATCTTCCGCTGTTTCTTCCCGTTCCCACCCGCGGCATAAGTAGCGGTTCTCGCGCGTCCGAGCCCGGCCAGCAGTACGCGGCAGTTCCTGTTCGGCTGTTGTCATAGAATCGTGCTGGCGAGAGTGAATCCTATACGTCCTCGTACGCGCGCGTTGACGATGTACACACCGCCCATACATAGATCTCGTCGACGATGGAAATATTGCGCGAGCGCGTGCAAAATGTGTGCGCGCGCGCGCGCTCGCGCTCTCTAGTATCGATGCGCGTGTGTAGGAATGGGATGGGGGTGGGAGTGGGGTGGGGGGGGGCGAAGAAGGAAAGAAAAGGGAGGCGGGCAAGCCGCCAAGTGTGCAACATTTCGCGCGCGCGTAGCGTGTGTGAGTACGTGCGCCAGCCAATGGCGACCCAAGTAGCAACGGCGTCCGACCAATGGTAGCAAGCGACAGTGTTCCTGCGAATGCGCGCCATTGTCATCACCGGATGCGACCGATCGCGGTGAATGGTGGGGCAAAGACTGAGAGTGCGGTACGGGCTACGCGCTCGAGCGCGTTCTCGTTCGTCGGAGCTCGTTCTCGGATTCGGTTGTGTTTCGCGTTCAGTCTCGATCCGTACATTCCGTACAAGTTCGTCCGGCGCCTAGCGCGTTTTCGACTGACCATTTTCACGCGTGCGAGCGAGACCGATTCCACCGCCATCCATCCATTCATTCATCCATTCTGGGCTGAAAATTGACGGAAGAGTATTTACTTACAGTTTTTCTTTTGAGTTTTCCAAAATCTACTTTTCGAAAGCTCGAAAGAAAAAGTGCGGATACGAGTTTTCTGGATTTTTCGCTGGAAGGAAATCCACTGGTAGAATCTATTTAACCAAGAATTGCATCTGCATACGTAATTCAAGATCGACTTCCCGAAACTGATCTGTTTTATTGTAACGAGCTGGATCTTTATATAGTTCGAGTTTACTCTTACGTCTTTTACTCGTCTAATCTATCAAGAGGAATTAATATCGAGCGTTTTCAAAAAAAACAATCAAGTTCGTGAAAAAAAAAAAAGCTTGTTATACTTAAGAAAAGAAATTAAAGTAAAAGTAAGTTGAAAAGCGGGAAGCCGAAAAGGTAATATATCGTGTCGCAAAGATGCAAACGTCCATTTTAAAAGAAGAGGAACCAACAGAAATAGGCGCCGCCTATACGAGTAATGTTGCACGAATCGCAATTTCTGCGTGCGTGGCGTGACCGGAAGCAAGACTCGTGATGGCTCGAATCGTGCCGATTACGCGATCGACGTCGTACATATTTTTGGATTTGATTTTTTCCAGTGTGTGAGTATCAAGATGATTTGTCAGTCGACGATGGAAATTCTGCTTTCAAGATTGAAGGAGGAAAAAAGAAGAGATTTAACGCGAGAGAGAGAGAGAAAGAAAGAAAGAAAGAAAGAAAGAGAGAGAGAGAGAACTCTTTCACCGTACTCGCCTCCCTCTTCCCTCGGCTTGTGAAAGCAGAACTCAGGGAAAAAAAATACGCGACCCATTGATTGCGACTGTTTGACCTATTTACCGCAACCTTTGGACTCTTTCTTTCTTTTCCTCCCTCCGCCCCCCCCTCCTCCTCCTCCTCCTCTTTCCATCTCAACTTCCCGCGCAAGCCTGGTATCATCGAACATTTCCGCTCAAAGATCACGCAATCAGTGCAGGCAGTGCAGTGAACAGAGATTTAGCGATCGATCTCTTTGGTGGATTTCGTCTTGCGAATTCCCGGAACTGTATTGCGAGAAAGGTGAAAGTCTATTTTAATAACGGCTTTCCTTCATTCTTCGAATTGTCTACTAACGATTGCAATTTTTCGATTTCGCAAATCTCAATTACAATGTCGCATTAGATCTTATGCTTCGTGAGTTTCGCGAGATTTCTCGTTTTACGAATCACGATCTACGTAATTAATTGTTGATACTTGGATCGTATTCTAAATTCTTTTTACATTTTTTATTTGTGCATCGCAAGATTCATTATCGTATTTTCCATTATGGATACGAAATTTTATTTTCACGTGTGCATTACGATAAAAAGTAATTCGAAGAGACGGGGGAAAAAATTAAAAAGAAAAAATGTCGGTGATCCGTCGTTGGTGCCGTGTGTTCGCGATCTTCACGAACCTCCTCTCTTTCTCTTATTTTCGCACATTGTCGCTCACTCGGTCGACAAAGATGGCGGCCCCTTCTCTCTCTTCAGTCGACTCAGCAAGAGACTCGGCGAGAGGGGCTGAACTATGTGACGCAACTGTCGTTGTCACGTGACCGCGCTGTAGCTCCGACTTGCTGGGCCAGTGTGTGATCTAACGTTTGTTACGACGGCCGACTGGAGAGAATACATATCGAGAAGAACGCAGCAGGAAGCAACGGAGGACGGGAAGGCTCATCCCAGCCACTTTTCTTGTCTCGTGCGACAGCGCAGACTCTCTCGGTCGCTGGGTCAGTGGGGGTGAGAAACTGGCTTGGCTTATATGTAAAACGACAGTCAGTCTTTTTCTCTCTCCTATCGGCCCCACGACAAAGCACAATTTCATAATGATAAACCGATTTTCTTCCTCTCAAATAATGGTGTACCCGTTTTTTTGGGACGGTAAAATTGAATCGTTAAGATCCAAAGTCTTTACCATCACTTTCTTTCGTTCTTTCACATAAGAAAGAACGCTAATAATAAAGATATGAATCTCGACAGAGAGAAATAAAGAATTCATTTCTTATGATATTTAAATATACAGTGACACTAGAGAGGCAACATTTTGAGATTCACAGACTTTATTTCCAAACGCATTTTCCGATATTGTTATTTTCTGCGACTCTCACGGATCTTAAAAATCCTGGATTCCATGATCCTGATGTATATAAAAAAACGAATATATGGTAACTATTGCCATAATAGGTTACCATTCATATCCTTTTACTCACAACCTTCAAACTCTTCAATCAATCTCTTATAAAACCGAGGCATATATGAGGATAAGAGCCAGGGTCGAACCCAAAAACGGTCGACTTCGAATAGATTGCTCTTATATGGAACAACACATTGCTTCAATGATGATCCTATATCTTCAAAAATGTAGGATAGGTTTTCATTTTAGATTAGTTCATTTTGGATTAGTAAATCTTTAATTCCACATAACATACTATATTTTTTCTTCAATTTTGCCGTACATATTGTTTACAACTTTAAATACTCAAAAAATTATAATGGCATATCCTCAAATTAATATTGAAAACTTTACTTCTGATAGTATTTGAATTCCTTTTAGCTCTACAATACACATACATTTTATTTTTTTATTTTGAAAATTTTTTTATTCTTCCATGTAATTTTAGATCCGTGGTTTTGCAGATTATTTAACGTTTATACGTAGCACGGACTTCAACAGTGAAAGCCGTGTTCCCCCAGCTGTGACAGACAAATTAAGAGGCTCTGGGATCATGGAAAACACTGAGCGAGTACCGGTCATACTTCAGTGGGTTTTTCTCTCGACTCATTTACTTCGATTTAACGTATATTGCAATTCTTACATTAGCAAACATTGAAATTTGCGCGTTCTGGAATTCTACGATCCACTCGATGTATTCCTAAATTTGCAAATTATTTTAAGAGAAAGATATTCCGGATATGTGTAAAATATTCCGAATTATTATCACTATTTTTTGTCCATGATTTTAGAAAGCGTTTTACGAGGCTTCTTTCGGAGTGCGAAATTATTATGCTTGGAGAAAAGTAATTTGTAATAATTCTGGAGAAACACGCGTACACATATGGATTTTATTATACATGATATAGAATGTTATAGATACATATACATATATATATATACCTACATATGTATGTAATTATTTATTTTTTAAATTATTTTTTATTACCAACGATAAATATCAAGTAGCTAAAATATCGATGAATTACGTAATTTTAAGTTCCGCCTACATACGGACTTGGTGTTGTGTCCAAATACGTTGTTGGACTCTGTAATCACGCAAGATCCCAGGCTTAGGCCGCCGTTCACCTTCTTGTCGCGTACTATATACTTTCTAAAGCTGCTTACTTTCGTAACTCGGCAAATACCGGCTGTCGCGGATTTTTTTTCTCAGCCGGTCGGGAAATTAACTAGACCGACATGACGTTTTCACATATTTTTCACGCACTTAATTCTTTTTCGTTATACGGCGATTGATTAAGAAATCGCAATCAATATGTACAAGTATATCCTTTTTATTAAATTTTTATCTTTTTTGTCTTTGACTTACACTCGCGTTTCTGAATTTACGGACACATGATTCTTAATTTACACCATAAATTAAATTTCCGTTTTTACTGCCGAAGAGAGCTCGTAATTCTTTATTTATAACCAAAATAATTTAAAAACTATTGACATGTATCTATTTAAATTCGTTATAAATATTATCTTGTATTTTATATATGTATTCCAGCAAAATTATACCTAATAAATAAAACTTTCGCATTATTAATATACTTACTAAATCATTGTTATTTGTATATAAAAAATTTAATTTTATCTATAAGATATCGATTTTTTTACTTCAGTCACATGTACTTATTTAAGCTATTGTTTTAATAGAATTCGTTAGTTGAAAATAATTGCATTCGTGCACGCACACTTATATTAATTGCATCATGTACAACTCATGTATATTTATTAATTTTTGTAGTCTTACTATTTTTACAAGGCATGTCAATACTTTTTTTTCCTACATTTATAAAATTCTAAGAGTTAGAGAGTCGATAATCTAATTTTTAATTATGGTATCGACAACTAACATTGCAAATGTATCCAATTTTTTTCAGCATGATATAATTGTTAATGAATAATTAGTGGCGTGATGTTAGAAATCGTTAATTAAGCGAATGAAAAATAAACTAGCAGCATGTGTGTTACAATAAAATTTTCTGTTTCTAAACGTACACTTATACACATGCAAACGGTACTCAAAATATTTTATAGAAATGGACCAAAAGCTAAAGTCTATCAATATTAATGTTACGGTATTAATAAGAAATTATCAAGCATTAAATAGAAAATATGGTTTTGTTATTCTGAATATTTCTTCTTGTTTAATATTCTTTAGAGTATATTTTTAGAAATATATATTTTGAGAGAAATATCATGTATAGCTATATACTTTACATTTGAATAAAGTAACGCTTTGCGTTAATCGTACTCTGGCTAGTATCTGAATGTGTTACGCAATGCAATGGTGTCCATTTGTACAAGGAATCAAGACATATTTGGGCACTCTATTCACAATACATATCTTAATAACGAAATTTTGAAGAATTATATGTAAACAAATTTATTATATTTATTGTCTCATTTTTATCATTATAATGTAATATAGACAACATAAATATTATTTAAAAGATGACAGAAAGGAAATAACTAATATTGGGGATGGCAACGGGTAAGCAAAAGGTTGAAAAAGGAAAAGATGATGAGACGAGTTTGCTTTGTTCATACGCGTATATACAAATTGTCAAAATTATGATTTCGCAATAACTGTATAGCATTATAACATTTCAATTATTATGTTTACTTATTAAAGAGAAGGAAATATAAAAGCCGAATAAAATCGCCTATAATAGCAAATTTAGTAAAAGGGCTGTTGCAAAAATAATACATCGTGTTGGTAATTATACAAATTTTTTTATTTTAATTTATCCAATACTAATAAATTGAAAGAAGAAATTATGCGGAATGTCACGAAATAAAACATAAGACTGTTTGAAAATGCTAAAACTTCAAATTTTTTTACGCAACGTTACATTGCAACCTTTCATATATAGACGATCGAAGTATTTCCGTTTTTATTTCAGATCGTATATCGTACTCAAATTCTATCCTCGCTATCTAATTTTACTCGCTGGCTCTGATATTGCATCGTTTTGCTTCATCGTGTCGTACTTCGTTTCAGAAAAGTACTTTAACTTCGTGAAAAATAAGCAAAAAAGTTTTCACAGCTACAGTTGACAATTTTATAATAGAGATTAAACATTCTGACGGAGTTATATTATCCAGTAATTCAGTTTTATAATATAATTTTTCTTTTTTCTGCCGTTTTAAAATTTTCTCCCATCAGTATTACTTGTGTTATACACAATAATACTGTACTATATGGAACTTTAGTATGCATTTTTTACATTAAATTTATTTTTAGTGTCATTTAAATAGCCGTAATCTCACAGAGATCAATAATTACACCCCAACATTTACATTATTAAATAATTCCAAATAAGAATTTGTTGAAGATATTATCGAATCCACGCCAATGGCGTGGATGACATCATTGCGAAACAGTTGGCTCGTGGGGCAGAGAGACAGCGGTAAAGACCGTGGATCATTGCAAGAGGAAGGAGGAGGCAGAGACGAAGCATATGATGTTAGAGAAGAACGGAGACGATAGACAGAGATGAAACGAATAGAAAGAGAAGGAGAGACACGAAAGATACAAGAGAGAGAGAGAGAGAGAGAACGACAGCAATCATGATGAAGCGAGACGAGCGAAATGGTACCGTGATATGAGCATGTAGTGAATCTGCCAATTGGAGGGGATAGAAGAAGGGGAGCAAAAGGGGGGTAGCTAGGCCTTGAAGAAACTAAGACGGATAAAGGCACGCATCGTTTATGAACGGAACTCTAGCGCTGAAGTCAGCACGGTTATTTCTCGAGCTGAAGTCAGCGTACCTACCTTTCTTTATAGAATGCATATAAAGTCTGAAAAGAATCTATTTTACTTATCTATACGTATACATGTGCATACTGAATCGCTCGGTTATCATGTAATGACGAATTTCATAATTCATACATATCACTTATTATTGTTCATGGGTCTGAATATTAATAAATACTGATTTTTTGCGAAGATATAAATAATAGAATATAACAGATGGAAAAGAGCGTAATAAGTTTGAATGATTAATAATATAAGTTATATTTAGATTACGATTTGCTGAGTGTATATTAATTTATTTGTCGTCAATACACATACATGCGTATATTGTAATGTGTGTGTGTGTGTGTGTGTATGCATGTAATGAAATAATCGTATCATCTCTCACGAGTAGGTAAAGTAGGTTAAATTGAATAGGAAAGTCCGACGAGTAAGTGTAAGCGCGTGGCAAAGACAACTCAGCGTTACACCCAGTTATACGCCGATTGCTACGCGCATGGCGAGGCGTCAAGTGAGCATTGAGAGGAGCATGCTTGTAGCGAATGATGCGTTAACACTGTCTCTTGTCCCTGAATCGCGTGGATGCACAGCCATTTGCAAATCTTTATTAATTAATTTCTTATTACTTTTGATTAAACTTTTCCATTTAATTCCAGTCTATCCGCAAAAAATGATTACTAGACATATTCTGTATACATATATGATATAAATATATATCGTGCAAGTGCATAGACCAGTAGGTTGCGTAATTGACGACGATATCAATTATTAAGCAGTCTACTCGAAGCATAGGCAACCTCGCGTTCGTCAATATCAATATTACTTTGCGACGATCGATCGCGCATTATACATATATAGTATACTTTTAGAAAAAAGTACTTTTTTTCAAACAGCGCTAGTGATTGTTTACGTCATATAAAGAACCGTGTGAAGTGTTGAAGACAACAATTGTATATCTTTCATCCCATGTAATTCAAGTATTTGTTTTTCAAAGAAAAAGAGATTCGAGCCTTCCGACAGTTTTAATAAAAATATTCAGGGATATGTACGAGAAGAGGAGGATGGTATCTTCTTTCTTATCCATTTCTACCGACCCTCTACGACGGTATTCGTCCTGTTCGCCTAAAAGCCCACCCCGACTTTCACCCTCACCCACCATTCTCAAACGACTCCATGACCGAAGATGGCCGCTGAGGTCATCGTTAAACCACGCCCTGCGAAACGAAGCTTTCTGCTAGAAGAACTGTCGGGGGAGGATCAAGACAACAACTCAAGGACAACAAGCGCCGCTCCTACGGGAAGCGTACTGACCGACACTCGCGTTCCTCTCTTCCCGGAAATTGTGAACGCACGAGCGGGCTGATTTGCGCGTCATGGCACATGATATAGGAAAATTACTAGTCATCGTACATAGAAACGATTAAGTGTTTCCTCATCCCGATTCTTCGTAAAATGTCGTAAAAGATATGAGAATACAGGTTGACTTAGGAAATTTACGTGCATCTCGAAATAAACGTTAATTCGAACGATAAAATAACAGAAATAATTATGTCATGAAAGCAATCACGAAATAGTATCGATACATAATTACAATGTAAAGGCATCTATAATGTGATATACAAATTAATTCGAACCCCTGCGCCCCAAATTATCTCTCTTATCAATGCAAAATATTTATACAATTTAAGTGTGAGTTTAAAAAATATTTCTCTTCAAAAAAGAAAGATATATCCTTTGAAATTATTTTTAATCGAGAAGAAGAGGAAAAATAAACTGATTATCATGAAATCATCAATTCCTTTAATTCTTTTCTATTATTTTCCTATCATTCCTTTCTCCTGTCCTTCTCTCTCCCCCCACCCCCCTCCTCTTCCACCGTTCTTGTTGATCCGGCATTTGCGGCAAACTAACTTACGTAAGAGAGATGTACTTAAGAACCTACCTACTGCTTATTCAAAGGACCAAGGTAAACCGGTAGACGCAGGTAACCAGGCAGACAGATTAGTAGGCAGGTAGATGAGTGGGTAGGTGGGCACACGTTGCGCGCATGCTCTCGACCAAACCTGCCATACAGATTCGAACAACGGAAATATCAATATGCTGCTCTTTCCTTGCCCCTCAAGTTCCGCAAATTACCTCCATCTTCTCTAAAAGCTGATTTCTTACGAGCGGCCTTCTTGCCGGTTTGGATTGAGCAGGAAGAGAACATTTAGAGTCCTGAAAGGATCATAGATATGGTTCTCACGCTCGGTGACATAACCAGCGCGGTACTGACGATTAATCTAATTGATTCTTGGCTTATTCGTGAAAACAACAATCTGTAAATGTAGACGAAGATGGTTAAAGAAGCTAGTTAAATGTTGCAATCGAAAGAATCTTCTTCCATACAGCTCATAATTTCAAGAGACGTTCTAAGAACGTCTTCCGAGAATTTCCCCGTATCCTAAGACGTCCCTTGGAAAAAGTGTATTGTGTGATAGAAGCTTGCACGTAAGAAGATTCAAATGAATCAGTCTGTAAAAATATTTACTAAAACTCTTTATCATTTCCCATGGTATAGAAAACGTTCAATGTTAGAATAGAAAACGAACGGGATGAAAGTCTGACAATTTGCAAACTGATAGAAACTCTACGGATAAATTTACGCGATTATCTGTACAGATGCATTGGCCCAGTTCGCAAAGGGGTTGATGAAAGGAGGAAGGTGAAGAAAGAGGAGAATTGGAGGTGTAAATCTGTGTCACTGCACACGCGCGTTGCACCATTACGTGCATTCTTCGTTGTTTTTGGCCCTCTTGCTAACGCGGACTAGTGGAATGTTCACTATTTTATCACTTTATATATAAAATTGCATTGAATTTCATCAATAAATCTTGAAGAGAGATAATTTTAGTTTTTACCTGTAATTCAAACTATTTTGTAATTTTATGATTTATATATATTACAAATTTTAATAGTTAAGTTAGTTTCATAGTTTATTAAATTATATTTGCAAATAAAGATTTTTTTTATATTCTATCTCTTTATATACGTGTAAGATTTACGATTATATATAATATACATATATGTACGTACAGTCAACGATTTAAGTATTAATCATAGTTAATGTAGATTTCTTATTACATATATGTATATTTTACAAGAATTCACATAAATATACTGAAATTGTTATCTTCTTTGTATATTATTTATACTATATTATAATCTCACAAAATTATTATTTTATTAATTTCTTTAAATATTTATTTGTAATAAATGTTACATACGTGTATTTTTTCAACTTTTTTTATCTTTTTATTAATTTCAACTGTTTACTTTTATTTTTACTAATTATAGCAGATTACAGACAATAAGTACAATTAAAATATGTGGGGCACCCGGTATGTAGAAAACACAAGCGTGCTACTTACTCTCTTGTAACTATATGTCGTAACCATCATACACGTAAGTTACGTGCATTCAGTCATATGATCAATAAAATACAGTAGAATATATTTCATCGCAAAATATAATAATTTATTGTAAAATAATAGTCTAAATACATTTTTCCATTATTCTTAAAAATGCTTAGCACCGTAGGTTACTATATGTGCGAGTTGTATATTGCAAGCAGCAATGGTAATTATGCACAAGCGACGAAACAAAATACCCCCCGCGTTAGATGGTCGTACCTTATCTATAATATAATACTATCTATGTAAAATACACATACAATACAATTTTTGTTATGTCGAAGAAATTACTATAAGTGATGTTGTAATTTCTATCACATTTCTGTCACGCATAATATTTTAATATTGTTAGTATAAAAACTTATCAAGATAAAAAGTTTATCATCATCTTTATTACAAAATTTTACTAGATATTTTACTATAAAATAAACCGTAAAGAAATTAAGGTAAAGGTGCATTTTAATGTGCTTCAGATATGTTATAGGGGAGGATATACCTTGAGTGATCACGAACCAAAGTTCAATATGGGTTTATATTATAATTTTTCACGTGTAGCAAGAACCACCCCACACTAAAAAATGAGTTGGGTTAGGTTAGTTTTTTTCGATAATGGAGTTCCCCGTAGGGGAGGCGAAACCTACTGCATAAATACACTTTATAATACAAAGCAAGAGGGTCACTTGTTTATCATATATACGTTATACATATATATAGAAAATAATAAAATTTTGACAATGACCTTTATATAAATATATCTCGAAAACTATAAGAAACCACCGATTAATTTATAAGAAAAAATTGATCGGTACCTTCACCTCTATAACATGTCAAGATCAAGATCATCGAAGAGGTGTTCTCTAATGTAAAGGTTTACCAATTTTTTAATTTATTATATATCTCCTAAATCAATGTTTTCCCCCATTTAATTTTTGTAGAGAATCACATCCTCCCCTACAACATATATAAAGGACATGAAAATTGATGAGATGTCACCTAAAATGCATATTTACCGAAATTAAATGTATGAAACTAAATAAGAAGCCGAAGAGACACGGATAACAAATTTTAGGGTTGTGACGCACAAAAAAATTTAAGCAGTAAGCAAATTGACCAATTACAGTAAAGACTGTAAAATCATAATGTAAGCAGTTTTCTTACTGCTCACGTTTTCACCTTCTTCAGTTCTTTTATGTACCATGATAATTATACATTATACTTATTTATTGATATATTTATTGCTTTTATGTTGCTTGAGTGTATATTTACAACTCTTACGCGTCAATAATCGTTTTGTGTAAAACGCAAAAAGAATAGCGGCAATTATTTTGTCGCCATAACTGACTGTGAATTGTATAGTTATTGATGTTACTTGCAGTACGGTTATGCAAGCACGGATATGATTTTCTAGTGCGCGAGTTCTCATCCGCTGTATATTCAATCGTATGATTAGAAATGCACATTTATTGAAGATCATATATCTCATTGAATAAAATTAAAACAATACAATGGCTTTCGGAACAAAGTCAAAAATGCAGTTAACACAGAAGCATAAAAGCCAATTCACAGGATGTGCGTGCAAATATGTATTGAATAATTTTTGTGTACATAAATAAATTTACGGTTAAAACAATAGACATTTACATTAGGTAATTAGGTCATTATCAGTATTATATATATAAATTTTCAAATTATTGTATAACGATACTTAGACATTATCATCAACATATAGATTAAAACAATCAAGTATCGTGATTCGTCGTTAACGCGCAGCTTTACAAAAATGTTTACCCTATTTAATTTGAATAACTTAACTTGTCACGAATTTCCTTTTCTTGTTAGTGAAGTGATAAAGTATATATTATCCGTTAAGATCTTTTTAATACAACGTATATACAAGAGTTGTTCCTTTCTTTCTTAGGACGACGTTCGATCAAACAAATCAGACATTTGATAATTTGGCGAACTCATCAAAAGTCACAATTTCTGCAAGACTATACTAAGACCGCCTAAATTTCATTTACTATATCCGCGTGATACAACTTAATTCAAGAGGCACGTCTTATCCAACTTTCTGGATGTACATACGATATTAGATAAAATATCCGACGTAACATTTTTCAACTCGGCAAATCTTATCTTTTCCTATAGCGGAATACACGCGAGTTAGACGCGCGCAAAAGCATGCATCGAGAAAGAGAGAAGATCTTTATAATAACCGACGAGTCACAAAAAGACGAGAGCATAATTAACCGGCCTTGTGGGCGCTCGAGAAAAAACTGCGAGCTAGATTTAGCTAACGTGTGGAGGAATTCCCCTGCCTCGGTTACGTGAACGTTAGGCTCGCCATTTTGCTTCGTCGTACTATACTCCCATTCGATACCGGCTCGTCTCGTGTTTCGACCTTCGGACGTTGTCGGAAAAAAGAGCCATTGTCAGACCGTTCTTCGTCGTCGAGGAGATCGAAGGAAACGCGAGAGTAGGAGTGGGGAAGAGCGCGAACAGGGAAAATATAATGTCGTAGGAATATAGAGAAGTATAATATAACGATGAAAAGAGTTGGGCTCGCCATCTTTCCGATTTTCTTTCCTATTATTTTTAATTTCGACCCACCTTTCCCTAGATTTTTCCCCGAATGTCGGCGAAGATCTAAAGATCTCTGAAAAATAAAGATTGTCGCATACTTTTATTGCGCATTATCGCGCGCTCTTGCTGATAAAAAATCGAAATTTATCGTCATAATATTCATTCTTCTTACATCCATTTTATATTCTTGCTTGTTCCGTCGCATCTCTTTTATATATAAGCTTTCTTTTCATTATAAGCAACATTACTAAATGATCCGGTGATACATAAACCACGTTTATAGTGTTCGATAAGACAACGATTGGTCTTTATTTTGCTGAACGAGCGCGAGCGGTGACACGCGAACATCGCGTGCATTTTTGCGATCGCAGGTGCACGTGTATTTACGAGTCTCCTTGAGAGTCCACGCTATGCGGAAGTGCATCGGAAGTGTAACGAAGGTGTTCACGATACACGAAATCTTTTGGCGGCAGTGGGCGGTCTCTGCTCGCACATCGCCTACCGACTCGACGCAATCTCGAATCTATTTACTATCGCAATCTCAGTTATCTAATATCTGCTAATAGCTGGTCTAGCGCATTATAAATCCTGTCGGTTATTCGCATAATACCGCACAATGATTTATATGCACTACGCTCCGCACTTGATAATTATCAAATTGTCAGATGGAGAGACGCGTGCGCGAGCGCGCGCGCGCGCGCTCACATCGGAAATATCGAGATTTCAAATCGGGTCGGAACTGCGAGCCTTTACCTACATTCTCTCCACAAGACCGCTACACAACCTTAGTCGCGAACCAGGCCCTACACGTCACAAAGCATACGCGCGGGCTGCTTGTGTGTGTGTGAATATACATATATGTACTTGGTAGATATGTGTACGCCTCTCGGCCGCGACGCGGCGCGTTGCGCGCGGCAACGTCGCGTTCACGCTCGCGCTCGTGTCGGCGCGCGGGCGCGCAGGCTGTTGCGTAACGCTGCGGAGTCATGCGATAGGGATAGATCCGCCGCTGTGGCGATGCGACGCGACAGGTTACACGGCAGATAGACGAAGACGAAACCGACGGTGGACGCGCATTGGGACGAGGTGGCGGACAAGGGGCACGACAGCTCAGCCTTGAAATGCTTCGTCACGAACGTCGTACACGAACGTTGGACTTGCTGCGGATTACCACGGACTCTTTCCGCGGTTCTTTCTGCGCTTTTCCCTCATCTGACAAACATTTCCATGCGAGTGTACGAAGGACAGAGAGAGAGAGAGAGAGAGAGAGAAGAATTTTATCCGAATCGATTTCAAAATGTCTCTCTCTCTCTCTCTCTCTCTCTCTCTAAAAATATAATATATTTTAAAACATTATAAAATGTATTTAACTCTTCAAGCTTTTTTCAAGTATATGTGGATGAGATACATCACACACATACAGCCAGTAAAACCGAATATCGATTACATGTATTCGAAAATGTAGATATATATATATATATACAATAAAGTAGGTTACTAGGCAAAACCTAGTTTTCATTCTGAAATACTTCCAGCTACAAACGCTTTGCAACGCGAGAGAAACTTTTCAGTTGAAATATTCATTAATCTTTTACAGCATACAACTCTTTGTGATATTCAATTTAATTTATTTATCGTATTTTTCCACAGATTTTGTATAAAATATTAACAGGGTTGAAGTACTTTTGTTTATTTCAATTTGTATTTCATCGAGTCAGCTATTACATCAAATTATCTTACAGATTTATTAACGTTATATCACCTTTTTTAACATTGCTTGTTCACATTTTATTTGAAAAATGTTGTATATATTATTGTGGAAAATATCATTTTTAAGAAATAGTATTCTTTTTTAAATCTTATTTTGTTTTAGAAAAATAATATGTATTTTTTTGACAAATACTAACAATTTTTTAAATAATATGTAAAAGACCATCTAAAATATATACTTACACATAATTCTTAAGTATCACGTATATATAATTATTAATACACGATATACGATATTCGGGCACACGTGCAAAATTTCTATATAACATTAAAAAAGCGGCTGGCAAAATCCACGTGGATTTTATGTGCCATCCTAATATCGGATGACTAGACAACCAGGAAACGGAAACGGCTGAGGCGAATTATTAAGAAAGCAGAGCGGAAGAAGCCGACCCTATCAGCGGACGGATTGAGAGCAAGAGAAGGATTACGAAGTAAGATAGCAAAGGGGAAGAAGAAAAAAGGAGGGTACTCAGCTTCGACCTCTTGGTAGGCCTCGATCGATGCCGTTGCTATGGCAACCAGACCGGCACCGCGGTGCTCCACTACTGATTATTTATGTCAAAGATGCCCCCTTCTCCCCCACCCACTAGCAACCCTCCAAGGCACGAAACGCATACGCGAGCGGACTAACCCCCGGGCAGAGGGGCGAAACGCTCGCTATTCGACAGCTAGCCTACTAGCCTATCCATGTGACACTGAAGACTAAGAAGTTCTAAGGAATGAATAATTTAACTTGTCGTTAAAATAGATAGAGTTGTATAGAGAGAGAGAGAGAGGGGGGGGGGGACAAAGCGGATATAAAATCTATCAAGAATAGATTCTACTTAATAACGTAGTTTGAGTTCGAAAATTCGGTTCATTTTTTATTAACATATATTTTAGGTAGTGATATCGAGTTATTACAGATTATTTTATTTTGTATATTCCTAAACATATATGTAGACATTTTAATTCATATCTTGAGGAAATACAGCTGCCGTGTAATTATAAATAAATTTAGTCTGAGCATGATGTTAAATTCTTGAAATCATTGTGCCTATCATTACGAAAGAACAAAAAGGGAGAGGAGTCTGCAGAGGGGAACCAATGGGATACATAGGTTAGAAAGAGAAGAGGGTAAATAGGCTGCCCGGGTATATGTATATATACATATATACGGTACGTATAAACGCGTTCAAGTCTATTTACGATCTGGGACGTGTCCCTGACATTCATACCTAAATAATCAATTGCAATTTAATGACATATCAAATAAAAAAATATAACTCTGTGAGAATAAAAACAAAACGATTGTGTAAGGAAAATACAGCAGCGAAATATGTATCATCATGAATAAAATATATATGTACCATTTACGTTCGAGTATTAATGAAGGTGTCTGACTATTATTAGCCACATTAATAAAAGCAACAGTAACGGCGCAAATGAACTGGTAAGAGCAAGAGAATTATATAAAATGACATGCACAGGGAGGAAGGAATAAAGCAATAGCGACTACTCCCTGTGGGAAGGGTACTTGCGACCCAGTTTCACCCTCGCAAGGTGGCAGCAATCGATACTGCGCCTAAGGGTCGTATGAAACGCGATCGCAGTGCCGCTACTGCGCCAAAAACAAGAATAGGGATTTACGCGTTTATATAGAATGACCTGGAATGGTATAATTCATTTTTGGAATTCATTATCAGCGTTTAAGTCATTTTAATACGACATTTCAGATCTCAACTGTCTTTCGCATCTACACGCGCAGCCATATTGAATCGCATGATGACAGAAACGAAAAATCATATGAATCATTCTTTTTCTCTTGTATTAATTACTTATACATCGAAATGAATTAACTTTCTCGCATATCGCCACGTAGGTTGAATAGCACAAAACGAATAAACATACCAAATATTTCTTTCTCGATGTGTGGATGAATAAACAGTTAATTAATAAATCTTAATCGACTATTCGTAAAATCCATTTTTATCCAACCTCATAAGTCATATGTGAATCGAATTATTCGTATGTATATGAATGCTAAATATAAGCGAGTTTTCTCGGCCTGTCTATTCCTTTAATCTGTTTAATTAAATATTTCAATTTGATTACAAATCGAAACAAAACATTTTGAAAAACTTATATAGACGTTTTTTTTTCACAGAAATATCTTTTCCATGAAAATATTTTCGAACGTCATAATACGTTCTTTGAGCATATCATATACCAGTGTATACCGGCTCGCAATGAGGCGCGAAACGATTCGTCGAACTTCATGTGAATGCGCGATAAGCACACGTCATGAAAGCTAAATGCCCGCATTACAATGCTTTTATCTGCCACGTAACCGACGTTTTAACAAATAGCGACTATCAAGAGTGATACTGATAGCCTCAACGGGGTACATGGTGGGCGGATATGCTATTGAATATGATAGAGAAATGCGATCTGAAACCGTACGGTTAATATATGCGCGTCACCTATCCAAAATTGATGGTATTAGAAACCAATTCCGACATGGTTTCCTCTCTGCAAAAAAAAAACTTGCATCAAATTAAAAGCGTTCACTAAATCATGGATTTCCTAAATTCAACACAACCTCTCTCTCTCTCCACCAGAAAATTAACAATTTTATTAAATAAAGATATTTATAGCCATTAAAACGAGTACTAAATAACCACTGAAACAAGTTCGCTAAAAAATGAATGCATTGTACCCCAAATAGCCAATATTATAAAATAGACTTTGCAAAGTGTCTTTCCTAAATTTGGTCAATAGAATATGTAGAAATATCACAAATGTTCTGAAAAGTAATACAATAATAAATCGCCTGCAGAAATCAAGCATATATATTAAAGTAGCTACGAAATGGCAGATTCTGCCTAGTTCTGTTGATAATCTGCTGTCACCTTGTGTCATCATACTCTGCTAGAAGAACACGAGCTGCCAATCTGTCGGAATATTTTCAAATCTGCTGACAAACTGCTAGAATACTGCTAACAATTTGCTTACTGCATGTATAAACGCCAATGAATAATAAAGTATGCATAATCCTTGATAATGTTACTCTCGGTGATTCATCTGCTACTCGAATAGTGATAAACTTCACAAGTTGTGTAATTTTTGTCTCATAACCCATATTTATTTAATTAATTAAATACAACGATGGGAGGATTATTATTTAAATTCAGAGCATATTGAAAATATAATACAGTTATACTTGAGCGATTGTTACATTAAGAACGCAATTATTCCTTAGTACACTCGTTGCTCTTCGAGGTACGTTCCTGTCAACTATCATAAGATTATCGCACTACTGATGTATCGACACAAATGTCCCAAATCACAGAATATACAATGTGAACGCACAAACTGTGAAAGATTGTTTATCATTTTTACTCTCTACACATAGAACAATTCGCTACAGTCCAATATTTTTTTATCTTTCTACACATTTCGTCAATACCACACATCGCCCAATATCAGCTATTGGACTAACGTAAATAATTAACACAATTACCCTTATTAATATTTACATGAACATTATCATTAATCGTTTGATATAATACAGTTGTGTTACGCTGTCCGTAGCCGATAATACCTCATTTTCAGATGTTTGAAGAATCCGAATACTGTAGATGGTAAAACGAATGTTCAACGAATGAATACCGAAATGATTTGAACAATTGTATCGTGTATACTTTTATTCTTATAAAAATTGATTGTATTGACATTAGAGACATACCAAAAAAATTTAAAAGCTTTTTTTAATATTTTATGAAAATAGAAGTTATACGTGATCAATTACTAACAAAGTTATTTCGATATTCAGTCTTCACATTCAAAATTCCTAGATTTGTAGTTTTTTTAGATTCATTTTTGACATTCTCTCTCTCTCTCTCTCTCTTTACCTCCTCCAAATTCTTCCGATTTTTTTATTTCTACAATTTTCACCAACTTATAAATTGTAGCTTTGAGATCTCGATAGAAAAGACATTTGAATTTGGAGACTTCTGATTACTTGTTTAAATTACATATATATTGAATCCTTAACATCTCCAATTCTTCGTTTATTGAAATTTAATAAGATTTTGCAAATCTTTGGCATTTTTTAATCTTTTCTTTTGGCTTTTAATTTTTTAAGATTTCTCAACATTTCAAACAAACCCTACAACCTTCATACTTTTGCGATAGTGGAACATGGTGAAGTTTAAGAAACTCTATTAAGCCTAATCTCTGTTAAATATTCTTGCGTTCTTCAACAAATCACATCTCTGCATTAAAGGGTCACCTACAGAAAGCGAGGATGGATATCTCGATAGCATATTCATCAAATTTATGTGAGCTGCAATAACATAAGCAAAGTGTACAACAGTGGATTTTTGGTTTATTTCTTTTAAAGCTCTTGAGGTCTAATTTTCGAAATTGCCAATTTTGTAATTCTCTAAAATTTTTTTGGAGCCATCAAAATATCAAATATCAAATATCACAATTTTTTAATGGTTTTTGATAATTGAATAAATCCACTGCTAATATTTTTAGATATTAATTTGCAGAATAGCATAGATAAAAAAAATCAGATATTGGAAACAGTTTCTACAGACAAAAATCAGTACTTTCTATTGTTACTGTTTTTAACAATTTTTTTTAATTTTGTACATATATGAATCCAAATCGTTTTTCTATAATTTTGTCAATTTTTTACAAAACATAATTCAACTGATTTTTATCGAACGCGCAAATATTATTAAGAAAATCGTTTTTAAAAAAGGACAGAGCGCGAGAATTGTAAGAAATCTTGTGTAAATGTATACATTACTATCTACTGTCTAGTTTAAATTCCGTGAATTTATCGTACAAAACAGTCTCAGCAGAGATATGAAATTTATATGTGATCGCAATGGAAATATAAATACATTGACCATAATTGCAAATGCTAAAATTTCCGTGAAAGAGAAATCGTTAATCGCAAAATTAAAGCTCAAATAATCGTCAAATATCTAAGAAGATATGCTCGGTAACTTTTGACTGTCGTTCTTATCAACGGCTGAAACATGATCAGGATTTTCTCCACGCGCATAACGCTCCCACATCCTTGTATACAACATCTCCATGCCCATGGCGTACAGCTTACAGTTAAACAGTGGGCTTTCTGATCGAGCCTTCCAAACTTTAGCCCTTGTTGCTTTCAAGCTAACACAAAAAAATAACAAGTTTATTAGATTAATTCTATGTATGTTAAAAATTCTATTTTAAAAAATTACAATTTCTAAAGAGCAATGTGACAAATGTCAAAATACTTACTATTCTCTATCGGTACCCAGTCTAATGGCGATATCTTGATATTCCTGTCGTGTTCGTGCTACCAGTTCGGGACAGCCAAGAGTGTTTAATTGACTAGCTGCGACACGAGAGGCAAGAGTTTCCCCCGGAAGCGTAACTACCGGCGTTCCAGTCCACAAAACATCCATACTTGTTGTGTGTCCATTGCAAAGTGGTGTGTCTAGACATACGTCGGCCAATTGGCCTCGTCTCACATGTTCTTCTTTAGCAGCAACATTGCTGAATAGAATTCTGCCGGGCGCCAGACCTAATTGTTGCGCTGTTGCTTGAAGATTAGGTTCGCCGACCGCCGGAAAACGTAGTAACCACAGCACGGAATTTGGCACGTGTTTCAATATCTAAAATCAAGCGGTTTATAGACAACTTGATGTGAAATTTACGTCACACGAAATTGCTTTGTTGTTACTTACATGTGCCCACATGTGAAGAGTAAGTGGGTCGATCTTATATAACTGATTAAAGTTGCAATAAACAACGGCATCCTCCGGTAAACCGTACTGTTGTCTAGTTGTAATCACAATATTCTGAGGCACCTCCTCGCCCGTGGCGGTTTTGTTGTTTACTTGTGTAGTGGCCATACCATTTTGCACAACGACGCCATTCACAGACATTTGACACTGACCAGAAGCAATCATCGTTTCAATCGGGGTAGTAGTCGGCAATTCGGCAACTTTGAGTGAGATTTCAACGGGTTGTTTTTTGTCCGGCACAACTACCTCACGAATCTCTTTTATTAGAGTATTCTCAATCATGGGAGAGAGATCCGTGGCATTGATTACCGCAACGTTGTCAGCTACTTTGCCCTTGTGATTTAACTTGTCAGTTAAGATCAAACGTTCCTTTAGATGAGGAAACATTTGCCTAAAAATAAATAAGTGTAATTTTGTTAAATGACTAAACTATACAACTTTTTCTGTAAAATGAAATTTTACAAGAATGTAGCTATTTGATCTTTATATTTCATTTTCATCTCTTTAAAAAATTTGCGAATAAACGAAAAATAAATTTACATACTTATGATCGCCGATGAAGTAAGTATGTGGCATATAAGCGAGTTTCTCGCTGTATTGAGTGGCGAGCTCCAACGGCGAAGTGACCTCGTCCGTAATGAGATAGTCCATGAAACTTGCGCCGGAAGTACCAGGATAACCCAGCCACATGACCTGGATCGGTGCTGGTCGCAAAGCGAAGATCTCGTTTCTGGCGCCTTTCGTGTAGCCGTTCATGTTCACTAGAATATGGACGCCATCGGCATTGATGCGATCGGCAGCTTTACCGTTGCATGGAATTTGAGAGAGATCAACAAAATGCTCGGTCTCTCGTGCTATCTTCGCACGAAAGGTTGTGCCATCATCTGCACTAAGCGCATAGCAGAAGATCTCGACTTTCTCACGTTCGTGTAAGCCAGGTATTGATTGCATCAAATGACTGGTCGGATGATTACCAAAATCCGAGGAAACATATCCAATCTTCAATCGTGTACCAATCGCACGTGGATATTTATACGGTTGTTTGTGAAGAACATGGATCTGCAACGTACAAATTTATTCGTACATAATAATTACTGATAGTACAAATATTTATAGAATGGTGAACGGAATAGAATAATCATTTTCAGTAAAGTATATTAATTGCTACACAAGAAAGATTCACCGAATAAATAAGCGGACTTACTTTCTCTATGCAAAGGTTAGCATGTCGAGCAGCAATAGCTTTCCGGAACTCGTGAGATAAAGGATAAAGCATGGAATGATGCGGATGCACGCTAGGTAGTCTATTTTTATCTAGCTGTTCAGCAACAATAGACACCAATTTCTTCATCCTGGCTTCGTAATCAGTCCAATCGCACACTATTTGCAAACAGTGCGCTAAATTGCAATAGGCATCTGGAAAATCTGGCTTTAACTTCAACGCTGTTCTGTATGATTGAATTGCTTCGGGAATGTTGCCGGAATCTTTGTGGATCGATGCCAAATTGGAATGAGCGTCAGCAAAGGCCGGATTGATTTGGATAGCACGAGTGTAACATTGTAGAGCGCCTTGTATATCTTGCATCTCTTTCAGCGTGTTTCCCATATTCGAATAAGCATCGGCAAAAGTCGGCTGTATGCGAATTGCCTCCTTATAATGCATCAATGCCTCATTCAGTTTGCCTTGCTGCTGCAAGACAGAGGCGAGATTGCTGTGGGCGGCCGCAAACTCAGGAAATACTTCCAGGGCTTTAAGATATAAGCGAGTTGCCTCCTCAATGTAGCCTTGTTCGCGTTTTATGTTGGCCTAAAGAAATCATTTCATTATGAACTTCTAATTATTCTTCGGACATTTATATTGCATACAAAATGGCATAATTTCGTACCAAGTTATTAAGAGAATCCGCGTGTGTGGGACAAAGTCGGAGGGCGGTATTGTAACATTCTTCCGCTTCAACCACTTGTCCCTTTTCTTTGAGAGCGTTCGCCAGATTGCAGTACGCATCAGGGAAATTAGGTTGTAATTCAATAGCACGACGATATGTATCGATGGCGAGGTCGATGAGTCTATAATGACACAATTTTCGATTGCTTATTTTTCTCGGAATGCATCGATATTTTGTTTTGTCAGAATTATGTTAAATCTACCGTAAATTGCCCTTATAAATACAAATGTAAAATATTAACTCACCCTTGTTCGTAATAAACGCACGCCAAGTTTCCATGTACGACTGCATTGTTAGGACTTAGGTTCAAAGCGCGGAGATACGCAGCTACAGCTCTGTAACAATTGATAATAATTTAAGAACAATCATTGATTTTAAATGATAAAAAGGTGATAAAGGCTTCGCTTATAAAAGATCTTAATAATACAAAGTAAACATTATTTCTCTCTATACAACTAAAAAGAAAAATTAATTATTTCTATCGATTCGATCGTAATTGTAGAAAGTAGTTGTTAATATAGCTCCCAGCGCTATAAACGAGTCTGCTGAACCTTTTAACGTAGCGCCTAATCCAGGAGACGCATCCAGACGTAGAGGGTCGCGCGAGAGTATCTTCTATTTGAACACGAAGCGCGGGCGCGATAGTGGTCGAAGGCGAGATCACCGTATAGACGACCACGCACTGGCAGTCCATTCCTTCCCCATCCCGGCTGTCTTGGATCCACGGATCCCAGAGACCACGGATCCGAAGGAAGGATCTTTGACGACGCGGCACGTTAGGTGACTAAATCCTTAGAGATAGGGACGCAAAAAATCCTGTATCTAAGAAATTTCGGGAAAAGGAATTTTTCAAAGCATGACTTCATGCAAGGTGCGCAGAAGTAAGGAATTTTGTAAAGCGTCAAGTTCGCTTGGAGCATATTCTCATAAAGTACAAAATGTTGTGGATCCACAGAAACAGATAATCCTTCTGATAATAACCATGATTAGATTCACTTGGATACAATTTCTTTGAATATTTCCTACAACTCATTTAAACAGTAGAAATTGTATAAAACATGGCTTTCCTGATATACGAATTAAAAACACAGATTTTTGCGTACACAGATTTGGATATTTTTTATGCGAGCGCGAATGTTTTTACGAGTCCACCAATATTTTCGATGCGCACGTTAAAACAAAGAATATCGATACAGATGCTTGGTAGATACGCAGACTTTGAATTCACTGATATTCAAGCGTCGAAATTAAAATGAAAGTCACACAAACACGAACTGCGCAGATCCTTAAATCCACGTGGATCTAGGATTCACTTATCCTAGTATCTATTAGTGTCTAGGCGGTAGGAATTTTAAAGCAGGAATTACACAAGTACGGATCCTTCGGCGTGTGGATCCTGGGAGGTGGATCAACGCCGGGAGATGCTAGCAGCCAGAGGAAAGCCGTTTAACTCGCGAGCGCACGAAAGCTGAACGGGCACGCGTATCCTCCCACAACGGGAGGAGGCAAAGGGCTCCAATGGGGGCGGAGCGGCTTTTGGAATCGATAGTTGTCTTCAATTCCTCCCACTTTATGCGTGAGAAAACCTCGTAGCCAGATAACCGCATTCAATGAATCCATTATTATACGTCAATTACATTTTATAGATGTTTTTATTTTTATTTGTTTTTATATGTTATATTATTATAGATCAATAAGAAAAATGTTGAAACATAAGCACAAAAATCGATTTTACTACTATAATTGCTTTAATCTCAGTCACGCGCGCGTGTGTGTAATAAAATATTTTGATATATTAATTAAGTATTAAAATATTTAAAGGTATAAGTGTTTAATGTAAACGCATAATGTAGGCTGCGTATATAGACGAAAAAATAAAAATATTAAAAAAGATGTTAAAATGTTTCTCTATTATTTCTTTGATCACGTATCTTGGTAAAAAAAAAATAGGACAAAAGATACTACTTAGATATAATTAAAGAAAAAAAATGAAAAAATGAATGTATTGCAAAGAAAAGATTTTTTCACCACTTACTTACATGTAAAAATGTGGAAATTAAGAATAGAAATGTGATAATATGCAAAAATGTATAGATCTGTAGTAAAGTTTTTGTAAAATCAACAGTATTTTATTATACTAAGAGCCTCTCTTGATAAAATAGCAAAACTCCTCTTTAAATTATTGCAAACACGAATGTTAATCACGCGAAATGTTCTAATGTAAAAATTGTGTTTGAAGAAAAATGGTGCATTGTTCGAATTTCTCGTTCAAATACACAGAGGACGATGAACTTGAAAAGGATGTTACATAAATATCGATCCTTAATACTGATGCGACAGCTCATGCGCCATATCCACCTACGTCCTGTTTCCAAATGCATTAAACGCAAATGTTAATCCCTGATGCTTAAGTGTGCACTACTTAAGTATGCACAATTCAATATTTTCTCTATTTTAGGAAACGTCAACAACAAACTAATAAAATATTATATATAAATATATA
>NW_017279009.1:1554493-1572331 GCF_001594065.2 Cyphomyrmex costatus | reverse complement strand
TATATATAAATATATATATATATATATATATATAGAGAGAGAGAGAGAGAGAGAGAAAGCAAATTAATGTGTGCGCGCGCTCGCGTATACGTGCAGAAAAATACATAAAATATATATATAATGTATAGGTATAATATATCCTCATGTTCTGACATACGTAAAAAAAAAGAATAGTACAGTAGATAGTAACATTGCTCAAAACAAAATTAACTGTGTGACTTTTGACTAGCCATTAATGATTTTGTATGATACATCAATGGAATAACTAAAGCCATTTTTAATCTCACACAGATTTTAAAACCAACGACGACGAGAATTTCGAGACGTTGGTTGATCAATACTGTGCGTATAATATTGTATTTCTTCTATTATTTTTCTTTTCACAAATCTGAATCATTTATAATAAACTATCCCGACAAATAAATCGAAATAAAAAAAACTGTTTTATACTGTAAGTTTGATATGTCAAATCCATCATACATAATTTTTAAATGTTTTTCATATATACATTAAATGTACAGTAAATGTACAAGCGTAGAAAAAAATTCTTGTTTAACATAAGTAAAATATGATTCATAAGCAAAATATTATAGCAGAGTGATACCGACTATATCCGAGGAGTATGTCACTCTCGAGTCAAAGCAAGTCATATAAATATTAACAAACGATTGCAATATATTTCAAGCGATTTCTCACGATTTCAAACGTTATAATGATGAAGCGCCAGATTACAACTCATATCGACTCGCATTCTTTATTTTCACTGGTTCTACTAATACGTTATTCATACAATTTCATGTATGTCATTATAATTTGCATTTGATTCTATTATGATTTCTAATGTTACTAATATTAAAAACTGTTGACTCATAAGTGACATGCCCCTCGACTATATCCAACATGATCTGGCTATTTCGTGATATTAAATGACAAATTCAATTTTTATAGACAATCTGCTATCATATTAGTAGATTCTGCTGCAATTTTGGCATTTACCGAGAAAATGTACAGCAAATAATTTGCAAATCATGTTGTTAATAAAGTTGGCTGTCTAATGCTCATTTCCACCAATGCAGATTAACTTTAATCTCGGTTCAATTTACTCTTTGTCTTTTTCTAGTTATAAAAATTAGAAAAAGATAAACAGTAAGTTAAACCGAGATTAAAGTTAATCTTTATTGGTGGAAATTAAAGTAAGATCATTATTTTACAATTTATGTTATTCAAAAAATAAAAAAGGACGACTAATCATTAATTTGCACATAAACAAACCTGTCAAAAATTCTAGCTTCTTTTAATACATTTCCAAGATTGATGTATGCATCTAGAAAGTTAGGATCCAAGGCAACTGCTTTTTCGAAATGGTGTATCGCCAACCATATTTCTCCTTGCGCATTGAACACGCAACCAAGATTGCTCCAGGCAACCGCAAAATCCGGTCGTGTCTCAATCGCCTTCAAATAGCAGGCCTAGAGAAACAAAATGCAGTTTACAGCGATTTTATTCGCGAACTCAAAGAGACGCGCGCCGCGCGGTATGCCCGACCTCCCATCGCCGCGCCGCAGCTTCTCTCTTTCACACGCTTTTCCTTTTCTTTCCCTTCATCCTCTCGTCGTTAATCTCGAACGAAAAAGAACATTTTTTGCCACTCTATATCACTTCTGTTTCCTTTCCTCACTATCTCTTCGTCCCATCTTCAAACGTTGAACAGTTTCGATGTCTCTTTAGAGCTGTCCGAGTCTCTCCATGTGAACGATTTTTGTGATCGAATAATTGTATTTGTGAGATAGATAATTGCTTTTTCAGATTTCGGGATCATACTGACTTTAAGAAATGAAAGGTATAAAAAAATGTTAGAGGTTTTTATTAGAAGTTTTAAATACATATTTTACAAAAATTGTTTTTAATCCTGCACGAATCTTTCGTTATTGTAGATTAAATAATTTGTACTGCCATTAGTTTAGCGAGTACATCTTGAATTCTAAACCATTTTTTAACGTAATATGAAAGCAATAATTTAAAGATAATAAAAAAATTACAAAAAAATATATATATCATAGAACATTTAAACCGATAAATTAAATAAAATTTAATATATCATAAAATCAATGATTAGCAGAAGCAAAAATCCAGGCAGATATCTGTGAAAACAATAATCCATCGATAAAAATAAAATCAAATGCCTGTAGAAGTATGAAACCTGCACGAAACCATACATTAAAATTATGCATTAACACACCAATAAATTTTCTACTACGACCACTTAATGAATTTCCTGAAAACAAAAGTATACCATATCGAAATTGCCATATATGTATGTAAAAACAGTGTACGCAAATTCACAATGTTAGACGCGAACATTTCTATGCTATATCATCATATTTTTCTTTATAATTGACAATCTTCGTAATTCATTTCATTTTTTAATTCTTCTTTCGACCCAATGCTGTCTATCTTGAAGTTTGCACTCCTTGTGTTAATAAGAGCAAGAAAAAGGCAAGGAATGGAAACAGAATGAACGAGGGTTGCCTCGCGAATAGTCAACAATTCATTCTCGGATGGGAATCAGATAGGTCCAGGACCAAAGGTATTAAGGTGCGCGCTAGAGTCATCATCTTGGAACGCGCGACTTTCGGTGCACGTAGAATCTCCGAAATGCGTCCGGTGAACTCGACAGCACACTGAAAGTCGTACGCTAAAATCAAGTCGACTTAGTCTCTGAATTCACGATTGAACAAAAGCTTTTTATTCGACAACGAACAAATTCGATTTTTAAATAGGAATCATTGCAAAGACTTCCGACGACAGGATGACGACTCTAAGGATTCAGCGTGGATAATCATCGCGCGTGCCGAGAGGTGGGCTGCATTGATATTGAATAGAGTAATCCGTACCTAAACAATAAGAGGGCATTTACAGTTGACCGGTCTCTGTAAGGTGCGGAACCTGGAATTAAAAGGGAAAAAAAAGAGCAGGAAAGGAGTTGAAAATACATGACTTTGTTATACCCGATATGCAATATGCAATATAATATAAATGGACAAGGACCATCGCAATTACAGCAATCTAGATTTTCTAATAAATAAATTTAATATTAAATTAAATGAAGAAAGCTTATTGAGCCTATTTAGAAAAAAAAAAAAAAAATGCAACAACGTACTTGCTATTGATAAATTAAGAAATTAATATTGATAAATATATCGGTGCTAAAGGAAGTATATGTTTAAAAAATTAAAAAGTTTTTTGTGTATAAAATCTCAAAATTGATTTAAACGAAATAAAAAAAAGCAACTTGCATAATACTAATAAATATTATGTACAAACCTAAAAATAATCAACGTATCGATTTTCTCTTTCTTTGCAAAATTATTTTGCGATATCCAACAGGATGGGATGAGGAACCTTTGACTTTTTTGTTAAGAGGGATAAGACGAGTTGAGAGAGACTGGAAGGTTTTAGAGACCGGCCTTGGGAATTACTTTACCTGCAGTGTACCCTTCGGTAGGTTGACTCAGTAGGTACGGCTTGCAAGCTCTCATAATAAACTTAGACCGAGAGACAGTGTGTTACTGAATAACCAGATTCAGATTCACCCTTTGACGAAGGAACCGGCACGGTAACCGACCAACCTCACATTGCTCCTGCACATCCCCTCCTAGAGTTGATCATCCCATCCACAACAATAAGACAGCTGCGTTAATGTCTCTTCACTGATTACTCTTCGCCTCAATCTTTGTCTTTTATGTTTATCATCTCTTTTTCTCTACTTTCTGTTTATTGTGTACACAAACAAGTTGATAATTCACGTGCCTGCGAAAGACACGTTTCGTCGAACTCATCAGTCAGCCGCTGCTATTTTATGTCTCTCGCGATCGCGGAATATGGACTGCACTTCTTTCCTTTTTGTGTGAACATTACATTGATTCTATCAATTAGCAAACTTTACATGGAAAACAGTGCGAAAGAGTTGCGTTATATTAACTTGTCATTATCGATATGCAGATAGATGGCTGAAGAGCTCGACAAATAATGAACGAGCATACTAGCTAGTTCTCAGAAATAGCGGGAAGCGTAACGGAAAGCTTTCCTCATTGCTGTCATTTTCAGGATCGAATAAGGGTATATCTATAAATCATTTGTTAATCGTACATGAACTCGATTTACTATTTGCTAGAAGTAATCAAGAAATGTAAAAAGTTATATATATATATATATACGCTTAACCAATATAAGTGCATTTATAGATACACCTTCATTGATCGTTGCCGCGCCGCGCTGCAAAATAGATCACTTGACCGATTAACGATAAGTTTAACGATTTCATATCTCTTTTAATATTTAATAGTATTTTAATATTACTTGAATAGTATTTTGATGATAGTACTATTAGTATATATATATTACATGAATTTTACAATCTATTTCCGAATTAAAAACAAAAATCGCTGTGACGAAATATTACCGCGTTACAGATTAACGCGGTATAATAATTTCCTATTTAATTTAAATAATTGGTCAAGTGATCTCGCGCCACTATTATCATACACACTATAGATTCTCTCGCTCTCTCTTTCTATCATCACATGAAAATGTTGAATAAGCACGCACGTGATAACGCGTGTGCGCTGCAATAACAATCAATCGCACATCCAAAACAAGAGATAAAATCAGCTCATTATATTCGCGCGCTGCTAGAACCATCGGCATTGATTTAGTGGAATTAAAATCCACATAGATGGAACTGGCAAATAATTTATAATTTGCGGCAACATTACAAATCCTCAAAATAGTCAAAACGCACTTGGTGTTGCTGCAAAACGCGCAACGCTAGAAAGAATATTCTCTTCAGTTACTTTGATAATAATCCCCTAAACACTATAAAATATTTCTTTTTTTTTCTTTACTCTAACAAATTTTTTTAAATGTTACATTATAATAAGTATTACGAAAGAAAGGAAATAGAATTATTTAAAAAACTTAAAATTCGTCTTTTTCTTTCTTAGAATATCTGATCAAGTCTCTAATTGTTTTGATATAATGTATCATATATATTTTCACAACGGAGAAGTATTCATAAGTTTTCATAAAGTATTCAGGATACTTTATTTGGAACAATATTTAGAATATATTTAGAAGTTATTATACTGTTTAGGGTTTTATACATTAAAACCATCGTTTAATGTCGCTCAGAAAAATCAAATTCTGCTTACAACATAAAACGCGGTTCTTTCGATTTTACAGGATAAAAAATGTGTACGATATTCAATCGGATACAGAGCTCGCGATTACGTACTCAATATCTTTCATATGCTTATACCATAAAAGCTATCAAAGATTCAAAACTTGCGGCTCAATTTATATTTTCAACAATAGAAGATCGTACACCGCGCTTGCAAATTGCCTGGCAAGGACTGAAAGCTTCTCGTAGTAACGAATCCTGTTCAGTCCGCTCATTTCGCGGAGAACTAAGCGCTGCAGCTCGTGCACATATACGCGATGCATTTGTACTCCGTCAAGAAATGTCAATAAAGACTCAAGGATGGCGGAACATTTCCTGCTAATTAGTACAAAAGATATTATATAATGATCAAATTTTCTACTCTCCTTGATCTATAGATGCCCAAAGAATTGATCATTATTAATTTCCTTCTTTCTAAGATTTAAGGAAATATATAATTTTCAGGATAAGATAGGTATAAATATCCTTTCAAAGTTAAAAAAACTTGTGCGGCAATCTATTAATTCAAGGAGCCAAATGTGCTATTCTTTACTCGATGATTCCATCGTCTGTAGCTTGATCGAAGTAAAGACGCTCGCGAACATGTGCGTATAAACACGTTAGATTAATTTATTAGCTAGTGGAAATGATTCCAAAACATACCTTGGCTTCATCAAGTCTTGCTAATGCTTTCAAAAGATTACCAAGATCACTCCGCACGCAATAAAGATCCTGAAACAAGTAAAATATATGTAAATTATTCCGTATAACTTATATTTCACATTTAAAATAAAAAATGTTATGAAACAGAGAACATTGCTAAACGAATAAGTTTTGCATTTCTGAATTACAAAGTACAATAAATAAATCGTATTAACGTAATAACTTCACAAAGAATAAAGCTTTATCTTACAAGTAAAAACTTTGTCTTCTGCAGTTTCACAAAGCTGCAGCTTTAAAGAAAGCCATTCAACTTGTGTTTAAATAATAATAAAACTGCGATATATTTGTAACATGTTGATTTTCTCACGGGATTGTATTGGAGGGCTGTAACATAGGCTTGAACGGCTTGTTCCATGTCACCAGCTGCCACAAGTGCCGCGGCCAGGTTGATGTAACCATCGATGAAGTCGGGTTTTAATCTGACAGCATGACGATAATTTTCTAGCGCCTCTGGTAGCTGTCCGCGTTCTTTATATACATTTCCTAAATTACTATATGCCTCAGCCAATAATGGATTCTGCTTTATCGCTAAGCTGCTGTAATGTGCCGATCTAAAATGTGCAAAGCGATTATGATTTTATGTATGTATGTATGTATACGTGTTTTTATGTACATATTAGAAAAGTATAAAAAATATATGCTCATCTTTCTATATAATAATGTATCTATAATTAAAAATAATTAAAAATATAATTGAATATGATAAGAGGTTATTCTTACTTTTCTAATCTCCTACATTGGAAATGTATGGAGGAAAGTAAAAGAAGAACACCAGTGTTGTTTGACTCTTGTCGCCATAACTGCATACAATGTCTTTCAGCATTCTCATAATCTCCTGCTTGGTATTCCCTATGAGCAAGTTCTAGCAACCCTGAAAGAAAAAGCAAAATAATACTTAAAGTATGTGGATCAATATTGAACTTTAGAAAAAAAGAATTTCCCTAATTCGATAGCCCCTTTATATATTTCATTCACTTTATTTAATATCACAGAATCTAACAGCAAATATAGAAAATGTTCTCGTTATCTCTCAATAAGTGTCTCGCTGTAAAGATCCTACAGCATTAAAAGATGTATCTAGTTTCATGTAAGAATATTTCAAGAACGTTCTATGAATACCCCAGTCAGATATAAGACTAAAGTAGAGATAAAGGGTTAAACTTATAAGAAAACGGTCTCTCCCCATTTTCCAAAATAACATCATAAAAACAACAGAGAATAAACGTCTAATCTAATCAAATTAACGTTGAGAGAATTTACATTATATCTGCAAATTTAAACCAATTTGTACTTATCGATTACAAAACGTAACCAAATCAACCAATAACCCCCGCTGCTTTTCACGACAAAGCAATATCCAAGAAGTGTACGAACAATAAGTATCGACAGCCACATTGATGGTTTGATTATCGGTTAGGCTGATGAGCTCCTTGCCCTGGGAATCTTGCGTGACTACCAAAAGATTTTGTCCGTTCTGCCAATCACCGTTTTCGTTGTCCATAGTCGCGATTAACCCATTGGAGCCCTTGAGCGCGCTGCCCTTTTTCTCAGCAACGTGCACGCTCATCTTCGACGGCAGAGATATAAATACAAAAAAATCGACTAACTTTCTTCTTTTCGCTCACGCACTTTAACCCGAAAAATTACGACAAACGTTTCTAGATTCCGACAGTAAATGTAATTTCTCCTTCACTCGTTTACGCTTGGCTTTACCTCAAGCTTCGCTACACGTACGCTCTAGCTAATTCACCCTCCACCCTCCCTGACTACCCTTCCTGTCCACAGGAGTACGGGCAGCGCAACGGATTGGTCGATGCTATAGCGGACTGACGCGTCAGATTGGAACGAAAAGAACGGAGAAGCGGCGCGGTGAGAGGAAACTTCAGGAGCGTATGTATTCGCATATTGTGAATATCTCGAATATATCATTTCACACAATTCATTTTTCTTTACAGCTACGCTATTTTCTCATTTCACGCTTTAAACAAAATTGTTGACAATTTCAAACTCAATATACAGAGTTCTATAACTGAATTAAAGCTATAAAATTAGAGAGAGCGAGCGCGCGCGAGAGAGACAGAGAGATTTATGACTTAATTTAGTTTGCAAAAATTAAAATTCATTAAATGTGACATCAATCTTATCATTCTCGCTCTATGATATTTTTGTGAAAAGAGAGAAAAATGAATTTGTACATGGAAACAGAATTACACCCCAAAATAAAAATAACCTTGCGCGAGAGAGTAAGAATTCCGAAAATAATATTATCTGAAACAAAGTCGCGCTCATCATAAAAGGTTTCCTTCAAAACGGAGCAAGTTTAGCCTCATACACTCCTTATTGTCTTTCCAAAATATAACCGAATCTACATATGTAGATGTAACACATAATATCTTGGAAGCATTATCGTAACAACATTATCCTCTTCTAGATAAAAATGTAGTATTGAAGCTATTACGATAATTAATGACTTTTTCTTCCTTGAAACTTGAATGGAAACTATACGATACAAATTTTAACTTGGATCATTTGGAAATGAGTTGATATTGTTATATTACTACTAATCGATATACACGTTCCTGTTCTGGGAGACCAAGGCATGAGAAGCTATCGCAACGAAAAAGGAAGGAGAGAGAGAAGGGAGATCTCCCCTCTCAGCGCAGAAGGCAGATGGAATAGGTACCAAGTGGAATATTCCATTGTCGCGTTCAACAAAAGGGGAAGACGCAAGGAGGGGATAGCAAAGCTTACCGACGATGCGATGCCGGTGAATTTATGAAAAAACTAAGAAGAGAAAATACTCTAGTCTCAGCCGTACACATTGCTGAGAGGTGCCCGGTCAAAATAAAAATACATTTACTAAAGTAACCAAAAAAAAACCAAATTTTTCTCCTGATCTTTTTATCCTATAAAAATGTATAATATATGTATAAAAGGTGAAATAAAAAATGACATACATTCGGAGTAGCTGCAAAAAACTGATTTAGTAAGAAAGATGGGCTGCTATTAGGATAAGGAATTTTGTAGAGATTATTTCTTTTTACTTTATGCCTAAATATCATGCTAAAAAATACGATGGACGAACGTAAATCTTATCTGAAATTGCTATTTTATATTTAAAAATAGAATGTACTTATCTGTTAAACTTAAATACATTAAATATTATTTCACTCGTGAAATTTTCAATTTTTTAATCCTACTTTAATGCATTTAACTTTTTTGTTCGTAGTTTCCAGGTACACAATATATAAAATTGGAAAATAAACTACAATTTATACATGATTGTGCTACTGCATTTAACAAGTGCGAAGTATGAAAATAATATATACTTGTGAGTTACATTTATTTTAACAAAGATATTTAGATCAAGACATAAGAGTTTAGAAGAAACATACATGTTTCTGTAAATATGATATTTACAACACGTAATTTTTCACATTACTTGCATAAAATATCAATATTAATTTTTGTTCAAACCTCATCAAATTCTCTTCAAATAATAAACCTTAAATGATGTTTTTTCTATAAATATTAGTAATAACCATACAGTTAGTATTTAAAATAATGATTTAAAATCTGAGGTAGTGAAATTGCCTTGTCAAGTCATGTACACAGGATGTTGGTGTGTGATGATACGAAATATTTATTATAAATTGTACAATTTTTCTCTAAAATGATTTAAAAAACATAATTTTTTTTCAACTGCTCCTAATATGTAATAGCTCATTTTACTTGCACTTGCTTTTATATTATTTGGTACGTAATGTCAGCACATATATGTCATACAATTAAAGTTATAATAAAACGTATATGTATATATATATTTCTTACAAAAATATTAAAATTTCAATAGTCTCAATTTCAGAATTATAAACAATTAGACTAAAACATTTTTTTTTTGCAAAAATAAGCTTTAGAGGTAAAAATAAAAAGTCTTCATATTCTTTCTTTAGTTTAATGTGAGAAATAGCTTTGATAAAATATTAATTTAAAATTTAGTTGCACTGATAATAATGTATAAGTTTTTCCAAATGATAATCTCGGCAATTAAGAAAATCAATTTCTAATTAGTTTCTCCAAATGGAGTATTTATCATTGAATTAAGATCGTGAGTGAGACGCCTTGTAAACAAGTGTATGTACACGCATACACGTTTGCTTAATCGCGTAATGCACGCTTTCATGTATTGCATACATATGCATATGCATTAATCTCCTTTAACTGCACTTGTCAGACAGGTTATCTAAGGAATGGCTATACCGAAAATGAAAGAAATGTATATCAATGTATATCGAAGCTTCGGAAGGGGAAGAATCTAAAAATTACGTGAAGACGTAATTTTTTTTTACAAAGTGCTGGAGCAGCATATGCTTTTACATTGTCATGCAGCCATAGAAGAGAATAAAGAGCAAACGAGTGTTAAAGGACAAGTCGGGACGAGTACAGGTTAAAATCCTTTTGGGCAAGGGCAGAAATGCGACCCTTCAAAAAGGCTACAAAGACGTCAACGTACCGACGGTCGACAGTTGCTGAATCTCGTTCATTTTCAGTATCACACTCGTGCCTGCTATCTGCTGGTGACCCTGCTGCTGTTGCGGTTGCTGTTGAGCCTGCATGGCTGCGGTGAGCAAGCTTCGACGAGAGACGGGGACGAAGATGCAGGAGAGACCAACTACTACGAAGCGCGATCAGTGTTGTTAGATGTGCCCAATGCGCGCATGCGTATGGGAGTATGCCGTCAATGCTGTACTAATGTCGAACTTGTAAAGGTTCTCTGATGCCCTATTTTGACGTTTCTGTAAGAATTAGATCATTTTTTTTGTTTTTTTGTTTCAATTGTTATTAAAGATCGAAATCGGTCAAGAAAAAGAATCAATTAATAACAGAAGTGAAGAAAAATTATAATATAATGTAAAGTTACATAGAATATAAAAAATAATTGATAACAATAATGATTTAAGACTATCCATCTAATTTAGTGTTATACTGTATAAATATATGTTAAAGAGGTAAAATTTCTAAATAAACAAACAGAAATTTATAATGCAGATATAATATTTTACTTGGCAGAAAATATAGAGAATACCAACATTTGTTGCAAGGATAAGGGAAAAACCTTATCAGTATTCACAAAAAAAAATTTATATTTTTCTGTATAAATAAAAAATAAATATTCGTTTAAACATATAAACATTAAAATTAAAAAAACCTTTCATCTCATATATATATGTATATATATATATGTTTAATAGTTTGTGAATGTCTTAACAAATTTGTTTTACAACACCTAATGCTGACATTACACGCAGTACATAAAGCTGTATCTAATTGAGAATGGGGAGCCAATCATTCTTTAAAAATGTCTTCACCTAACCAAGAATTTTAAAAAGTTCTATTAAATTTTCTTTTAATAGCTCTCCTTTAACAATATTGGAATCCATATTGCACAAATATACGTGTAAATATTATTTTACGTACCTTAGCTGGAATCCGCCTTCCCGCCAAAACTATAGGACCTATGTTTTCGTGTACATTGATACATTCCTGGATTTCTCCAGCGTTGCAGTGCGCATGCACGGAAAGGGGTCACATCCAACAACACTCTGCGCGATCCGTGGAATTGGCGAATCACCGACGTCACCGGTCACCGTTACAACGAAATCGAAGAATTGTTGCGTCTAGGAGTGACAAATGCACTTACGCACTTACGTCAAATAACTGATATGCTCGATATATATGTTAACGCAAATTTTAGACGCGCGCCATTACGAATCTTCCTTGAGCGACAGTTGGCCACAATGGCGATAGTTGCGACTCTTCACGACTCTTGTCAACTCTTGGCGAAGAAAATACTCGAGTCTTCGGAGTTCGACGTCGACAACGTTCGACCATCTTCGGCCAATCGTCATTGACGATAGAGATGGACGACAAAGGACAATAAAATGATGAGAAAAAAGAAACAAAATATTTGATTTATTTGCGAGAATTAATCACATCGAATTAATTACATCAACAACGAGAACTATATTAAAGACCATCGACCCTGGGCAAATTTTTATTCTCGCAAAAAGGGCGTCAGCGTCCTTCAGTTATCTTTCGGTAATTGAAGAACGGAACGCTGACATTATCGATAATTGATATAAATAATATCTTAATATTTTTGTCGGAAAATTAAATTTTTTTCTCTGCTGTAGTATTCGTGTCTACTATTGATAATTAAACTTGAACGAAACATTAATAAATAATTTAAGTCATAATTTTAAATAAAAGTCGTGTATATTATAATGACTTAAAGATACGAAATTTATTTAAACACTTTCAATGATTAAAGAGAAAGGTTGAAAAGTGAATATTAATTGTTTTATCTGTTTCATATAGGTTACAACATGCAATAAAAAAATTAAAAAAAATTTTTTGGTCTTCAAGATGGATTCAAATAATCGATCACTATAGAAATTTTATTAACGTTTTATTGATTTTATTGATACTTAATTTGCATCATTATTTGTAACAGTAATACTTATTACAATCTTTGAATAGACACAGAATATAAACATATATACTATATGTATGTACAATAAATACACGTTCGTAAACATGTTTTATTAATTTTAAAAATTAATATACTAGAATACTAGATAAGCATAAATCAATTAAAAAAGCTGCTACGCATAGTAATTTGTTGAAAAGAAAAACAGAACTTCGTGTTGCAAAAGGAAGCATAAAAAATTTGAACATTATATTTGCTTACATAAGTTAGTTTTTTTAAAAATTGATTTAACTAACAAAACACGTAGTTTAACATAATACGTGATGTTTTTTGCGTAGCAATTCAAAATACGATTTTGATATCAGAGAAGCCTGAGAAAATCATGATAATGAACGTGTTAGCTAATATCCGTTAGCTATTATATCATTATTGTTTTAGACGGCATCCTTTATCCTAGCTCGTCTATATGTACCAAACATGCAATGAATTATCAATTTACTATGTAGCTGATTTCTTACTGGAAATCAGAAGCTTTTTGTAAATTTTTGAAAACGTAATAATATAGAACTTAAATTTTTTAAAAATGAAGAGATACTATTAAAAAAGGTATCTCAAATATTATATATATAGATACACTCTTCTTAATGAAAAATATATATGAAAGAAATGCAATTAGCCAAGTATTTTCATAACGCAAGATACATAAGATAATAACTGAAAGTGATTATAAAATTGTCAACCGAAACATAAATGAAGAAAAAACATGATATGCCCGGGTAGCGGGTATACATATAATTATAATTATACTCCTGTGAGTATAATATTATGTATTATCTCAAAACAGTATTTACATTGTAAATTAAAATATAAAAATAATTACGTATTATTTCTCCATAATTTATATTACGTCTATTATTTGTGCGTATATTTTCATGCTCCACAAACTATATGTCACTTGTATATACATATATATATATATTATATTTATATATTATACATATTATTTTTATATTTTAATTTATAATGCAAATATAGCTGTGTTGAGATAATAAATATATTCACAAAAGTACAATTTTATTAATGCTACCCGAACACACCCATATTTTCTTCACTATATAATCCAGTTATTTTAATCATTTTCAGTTTATCTTATAATGTATATCTTGCATTATGAAATACTTAACTAATTGTATTTATTTCGCATCCATTTTTTATTAGAAAAAATATAATATTCGAAATTACACACTTGGCGCGTAAATTTTTATTTTTTAAAGAGGTTTTTTTATATTTTTATATACGTAAAATAATGTAGAAAATAATTATGTAAAAAGAATCATATAAGAAAAACAACTGATATAAGTAATGCACACCCATCCTAATGAGAAATGATAATGAAATAAACGTCGAATCGATGTCAATTTGACGTCAAATTGATGATTTCGACGTCGAATCGACATCAATTCGATGTCGATTTCATTATCATTTCTCACTGGGATACAGCATTCAATAAATGACCTTGTAACCAAACAAGATTACGTTACGGACGTATGCATATCACTTATCTGTTGTATCAGTCGACCCTCGTACTTTCATTAAAAAAGTATTGATATAAAAAATAGATGGTACATGTAAAAGATCTTATATACATACATACATACGACCATACATATATACGATCCTTTGTATTATATGTACCATTTATTTTTATATATATAATATGTATTGTCCAAACTGGTTAAACTCCCATCTTTACAAACTTGTTGGTATAGTGTCTTTTTTTCATTATTACTACGTATTACTATATACATGCGTAAATTCCTAGTATATACGATAAATTGCTTTTTTTTAACACCGTCAACGGCAGCAACAACTCGTCGTTCAGTAGTCTTGTTTTGTTACTTGCCCGAGTACATACATTCGTGCGCTGTTTGCTGGGAAGTTAATCGCGGAAGTGAAATTAAACGTAGTACTTATCATCTTATTCATCACTATATATTTAGCTCAAAATCACAGCCGTTATAAATGTCATATTGATTCTAACATTTATCGGAAAAAAGTGTACAATACATAAATTTTTTTTTTTGCTTACATCCTCAATAAATACATAGGAACTGTAATATATTAAATTTTTTTTTTCTAGTAGTACGTACGTATTATATTTAAATTAATTATTTTTCTTTTATCTCTTAGGACAATTGTTTTTTTTTTTACTTTTACTACAACTACACATAACTATAATACGATTTTGTGTAAACATACATAAATAAGTAAAAGAGTATAAATGAAAGAATGTTTTTCTTATAAATTTGCTTATTCAATATAAACCGGTTGAGATAAAAACCGGATAATCAAGTAATTATACCGTACAATTCTTATTGTGTACATCGTGTATGACCGATAATAAAATCCTTGAATAATAGTCATAAATATAAAATGACATCAGAGACAATTAGCTAAGGACTTTGTAGAAAACTTACATCCCGGAACTTAAGTTTAATAAATGATACATTAATTGATGTTGTCATCGTAATTACAATACAACATTATATAAAATGAGATAAAAGAAGTAATTAACAATTCAACATTTTAATTCTACTTAATTTATTTATAATCAATACAGCTCATAATTTGTAAATTTTCTGTGTAATTGATGTGTGATTTAATATCGTATTCTCTTCTCACCTCTATATAATCGATTTCGACAACAGGAATCCCTAAATGTCACTATCATGTTTGATATTTCCTTTAGCGGGAACTACGTGAAAGGCATATACGATGCAATTGTCCATGAACTATGAAATTGACCTCGCATCAACGAATGTTATCTCGACCGAGGCGCATTTCTGATTTCAAACTTCTTTATCTTTAACATATCATCAAACAAATTTTTTGCTCTTAGCACTTCTCATTTAGCTGTTCTCGTTCTATATTTCAGTGATTTATAAAAAAAAATAAGGATATTCCTACAGAATATAAAAATAATTTAAAGTAATGGTGTTAATAAATTGATGAAATTTTAAATCGTAATTCATAGTTGAGAAGATAAAAGTTTATCTTATTTGATTAAATTGTCATTAAAACTACCTAACAAGAATAGAAGCTACAAGTACATATATTGATCTATAATACAGAAAGGAAGAAGAAAAACAAGTTGACAAAATTATGATCAAACTCGATTGGGCCCATGTTGTTCCCTCTCACGCAACGTTGTCTACAAATATTGTTATTCTCAATTTGAGGAATTTGCACAATTTAACGCTATGTGTTTTATGCTGACTGTATGTGCACTACACAATAACACATCCAATGTCATTATAGAAAAAAAAATTTTCAAATTTTCATGCATCCTATCGTAAACATATGTATATGTGTGGAATTAATCTCTCGAAACAAATAAAACAGTTCTCCTTCGCGTATAATTAATCATTCGATCAAGATATCGCTTCCCATTCCTAGCTGCATCATTTTTTAAATAAATCATTTTACATATAATTACTTACGTAATATATTTTAAAGGGATCGTGTTGGATCTCTCCAAAGATAAAAATTAATTCTTTAAAAAAATTTAAAAGGATTAAAGACTCCTTGCCACTCTGTCATTATTCATGGCCGATGGAGGACCTGCCTTGCAAGGTATCTTCTTCATTCGATGTCATCGATCATCCTAATATGTATTCGTGTGCTCACTTCAGAAATCTCATTTTTTATTTTTCAGAATTTTTCAGACAAAACCGTTGCAGAATGAAGCCATTGCGCTTCTTTCCTGAATTGACAATGTCACGCTAAATATTTACTTATAGAAAAAAGACATAAAGGAAAACCAAGTTGGTTTTGTGAATCGACGCTTCAATAATTTAACAATGTATCCATCAAATATCGTATTTTGTTTCGTATTTCTGCTTGTTGCTTCGTTCTCGAAATCTCAAGGAGATTTTACGAATGGCAATGAACAAAGCGACAACTCGACAGTGCAGTCTGATCCTCTGGTAAATTCTACGGAATATCGAAATGAAGAGATAGAATTAACACAATGCAATTCACACGAAAATTCTATTAAAAACGGTGAAGTGCAATATGAATCCTGTACTAATTCTACAAAGAACAATTGTAAGAATCAGACATCTATGGAGTCCTGCATGAATTCGACAGATATCAATAATTCCACGTTGCAAAATATTAATGAAAATCTCACCAAAACTGAAGACAAGAACATTTCCATATCGGTCGAACTCTACCAAAATCAAGATAAAATAACTGTAGATACTGATACATATAAAGTGTGCAGTGACAATAATGTTACTTGCATTCAGCTCTGTTGTCCTTTAACTAATAACTTAACGGTAAAGGGGCGATGCATCTATCATGGAGAGGAAAATTTCGCTCTCCCAAATATTTACACATTCAAGAACGATTCCAAGGATGAAACGTTGAACACACTATTTGTCACTGTTCGCGATCCATGCGTTGAAACTGGATATGGACGCCGTATGCTTAGTGCCAATACATACTTGTTTCTCACCAATGGCTCTTTGTATCTAAGTAACGGCGAATTTATTTCACCGAAGTCTTATTGCTTTGCCATTTTGTTAAGGAAAATATACGATGTTATCGTCTGCACTAACGAGACTAAACTTCCAATATATGTATCCGTGTGCCAGCTAGTGTCTTTACCATTCCTGCTCTTAACGTTTATAATATATTCCATATTGCCAGATCTCCAAAATATGCATGGTTACACGTTACGTGCACACGTGGGTTCTTTATTCATCACGTACGCGATTATGTATGTCGGCCAACAAATTAGTGGATTAGCTGAAAAGAGCTATTGCGTTGAACTAGGTACAGCATGTATAAGCATATAGATATATATATACGCACGTATATGTAAAATAGCCTACATTTATGTAGTTAATTTTCTGATTTAATTAGAGAAATTGTACAGTGAAGCATTTAATTCACAAAAACAATGAATTTTTTAACACATTTGCAATACTGTATAGACATACATATACAATCAAGAAAATCTCACAAACTGAGATATATAACAATTAATTAATAACTACAATAAACTATTATATATAAATGATTATCAATCTAATATAATGATTAAAACATTATTTATTAAATCTTTTCAGCATATATCTTCAACTTCTTCTTTTTGTCGAGTTTTTTTTGGCTAAATGTAACATGCTTCGACATTTGGTGGACATTTAGGTAAGCAATATGTTTTATATATTATACGCAAGTACCACATGGAGTACTCACTAATGTGCCAAACATTGATTTAAATAATTTTCATATTTTTTAAACGACTTAAACAAAGTTTCAAATTGTTCATATAGAAAAACTTTTCGATTTTGAGAATAGTTTGGAAAACACTATATCCGCTAAAAATATTTATATTATA
>NW_017279009.1:1537465-1554328 GCF_001594065.2 Cyphomyrmex costatus | reverse complement strand
TATATATATATACCAATGCGTGTGTGTGTGTTACTTTTTATGATTAAGTATTACTTCATAAAGCGTTAAATTTAAAGATAGAGAGATATTTTCATTTTCAAATGCATATTAGATAATAATTTGTTGACTAAACATAAATCGCATTTTACGCAGAGAACTCCGTTCACATCGATCTAGGGCAAAGCGTGATAAAAAGAAACGTATAATATATTCGACCTATGCATGGGGAATCACCATCATTCTCAACGTTATCTGTGCTATCATGGATTATGTTCCTGGACTACCAGAAAATTTAATCCGACCAGAAATTTGCGTAAAAAGATTTTGGTACGGCGGTAAGTGATACCACCAATCATTAACGTTGGAGGAAAATTAATATATTTCATTAAAATCTGTTGATTAAATTTCAACACAGCTTTTAATTTAAATAATGGACACATCCACATATATTATTAGTGCGTGTTAATACAAAGAATTTCTTTTCTTTTGTTTCAGAAAATGAAGCAAAAACGTTATACTTTTACCTACCCATGGGTGCTACCATTATCAGTAACATCTTTTTTTTCATCTGCACAACACTAACGATTTTGTACCAAAAAATACATACAGCCAATCAGCTGAAAGACTCGGAGAGCAACCGTCACGACGAAAATAAACAGAGGTTTATATATATAATTAAGGGCCACTTCGATTAACTTCGGTTAACTTTGATCGACGATTAGTCCATTGACCAATCGCATTTCTCATTTCACTTAACAACAGATTGGCCAATTCCAATAGACTATCCACCGATTAAAGTTAATATTTAATGTACTCGCATTTACGAAAAACTGCATCATGTGTAGTACACTGATACTAAAAGAAACGTTGTTTACTATTCTTTTTACACATTCTTAATAATAATAAACATATTAAGCTAAACAATCGTGAAAACCAATAAGCTAAATTTTAATCACAGAAAATTTCGAAATTTCTCTTAATATATTTAAGAAATATAATATTTAAATTGTTATAAATTAAAAAAGACTATTAGCCATATCAGAATCTATGAAAACAATTATATTTCATTAAAAATAAATTAAAACTATAAGACCAAACTTTATGCAAAGCTATTTATAAATGGATATACACATAATATCTGCATAATATATAGATCACTGATACTTTCCATTCTTATATAATAATTATATCAATATAATATTATTTCAAAAATATTATTATTAGAATAATGATTATACTTACATGCACGCGTGCGCGTCTTATTAATTATATGTAATTGTTTTCAGAGTTTCATATTAGTTATATTCATCTCTATAATTTATACATAATATTGAATATATTACATTTATTAAGTATTTCTTTAAAAAAATTTTGAAATTCTCTGTGAATAAATTTTTTTAATTTAGCTTACTGTTTTTTAAAATGCTCTTTCATAAGATTGTTTACTACTGTCATTAAGAAAGTGTAAAAATAATAATAAAAACATTTTTTTCATTACCTTTTTATTACCCTTAAGAGATATTTTATTATATATATTATATATATGTGTGTGTGCATTATAATTACAAACAATACAAAACTATATTTGCTCACAGGTTTAATATGTACTTGAAGCTGTTTATAGTGATGGGAATAAGTTGGGTTTTGGAGATAATAGCTTGGTTGACTGGTTCTGAAATTGTGCCTATATGGCTCTGGTATCCCGCCGATATGATAAATAGCTTGCAAGGTCTCATCATTTTCATTATATTTGTGTGTAGAAAGAAGGTCAAGCAAATGCTACTAAAACGATTTGGCGGGCAGAGTTGTGGTCCATTTAAGATTCCATTGAGCGATAGCGTAACTTCGAATACTACATCCACTACTACGACTGGATCGGGAACAATCCCCATGCAACAAATCGGTCCCTCTAATTAACAACTATCACATTTCGCAAAGTTCAATTAGTCTTATTTATAATATACATTAAGGTAACCAACCGTTCAAAATAAAACACACGATCCTTGTTTGTCCGTTGAATTACTAGCTGGATAAGAATCTTGCCACCGCACAGCTGCTGTGCTGACAGTGCCAACATCACAGCCAATATGATGGCAAGATACTTATAGGATCCAGCAAGAATATCATATACCGTTTTAGGATAGTCTGTTTCAAATTTTACCTCAAATTATTAAGGACATAATTATGAATAGTCTTGCATTTTTTAAGGGTGAAAATAATGAAATATGATATAATAAGTAAAAATATACTAAATATGAAATATAATTTTCAACTGACATGTAATATTTTTTAAATTTTGTTAAAGAAATTGAAGTGACTGACTCTATTTTCGCAGTGCGTGTTTATACTTATTAATTGCAGTATTTTCCAAACTACACAAATAATTACTACCATATAATCAAACATACAAATAGTATAATTAGTAATTACAGATTCAATACAAACTATCGCATGGGCAGTTTTATACACAGTTATGCTTTTAGTTAAAACAAGTTGACATGAATAATATAAGTTATTCAATCTAAGTAATAATAATAAAGTGCGTATCTTATAAAAACAATCAATTAATCAATCGCATACACCAACCTTTGTGTACAGCGCAACTTATCTGTAAAAATATAAATGCAAAACAATTCTCACCTGTGAGCTCACCGGAGATCGCGGGAAAAAGAAAAGAACAAAAAACAATTCGGAATATTCGCAATTCGCTGTTCGCGCATGCTAATGAAATTTAACTATTTACTACGTGCATATATCAAACTTGGAACGCAATTATTTTCAACAAATGTTTTATTTAAAAACCTATACCTTATTCATAAAATACATTCAGAAAAAAAGTATAATTTTAAAAAATAAAATGTGATCTCGTAACTTGATATAATATTTGTTGTAATCTCATGTAATGTTATATATGAAATGTTATTAATTATTTACAAATGTATAGTATAATCTTGTTCCATTAACAATTCTCATTGTATGAGTCTGCGTGTAAACAAGGATGTATTAATTTTGCACTTACCATTTTCAATATCGACATTTCCTTTTCCGTAAGTTCTTTCCATTTTAAATTTTACCCATTTTCTGTAGGGAGAAGTTAAAAAAAGATTTTTAATTCAACTTTTTTTTTTTCGATGATCATTTTTACAAATTTTTAATTGACACATACTCATTTTGATCTCTCGAGCTGTTGCTTTCAAACTGTCGCGGTGCAAATGTTTAGATAGATTTCAGTGTCCGCGGACCGCGCCATGTCTGCGCAGAACCATATGAATCACATGACATTTCATGCTGCTGCGCATGAAAAGTCAGCTTAACACTACACAATTGTCTCTTCAGCAATATTGAAAGTTTTTATTGTTACAATTATGTAATAATAAACATGTGCTAATGATAAGAATCATGTTAGCACATGAAAATGTTTGTGAGTACGAAATTATATTATCTGAAAATTTGCGGAATATTTCCCTGTTTACATTTATTATAACCAGTTACGCCTAGGTTAGGTTATTTTCCTGTATTATAAGTTTTATTTTGCATCTAGGTCGAAGGAAATAAGCAATTAATTAAAATTAATCATGTTATTTATTATTCGTCAATTAAGAAACTGTCGGCACGTGTCATGCAGTTTTGTGCCAAAATTTTCTGTAATCATGGTTCGTAAGCATTGATAAAATTTGCTCATATACTGCTCTGTAGGAGTGTATTTTCATAAGAAGAAAAAAGAAATGAAACTTTAATTCCAGTGCTCCGGTTTTCCAAGACAAAAGTCAACAAAAACTGGAAGTATGGAAGAACAAACACAAACTGTGAAAGGTAGTCACAAACGAATTGGTCTTACTACTCTAGTTTCTTTACCTGAGAAAAATGTTGCATATAGAACTGAAAAAGAATCATGTAAAATAGAAAAGTCAGAATGGACACCTTTAATAACTGATTATACTAAGCTTCACAAGTATTATCTCAAATTATCAAAGATTAAATTGACATGTAAGTATATTAGTTTTTTATACAAACACAAATACATTAGACTAATTAATTAAACTATAGTTAATTATATTTATGAAAAACAAATTGCTTAATTAAAACATTTGATACATTGCGAACTGATTCATAAGCACTTTAATATATTTAATTTACTAAACTGAAAAATTTTTTTTATACAGCTCTTGTTGTAGCAACAACTATGGCTGGATATGCTCTAGCTCCTGCACCATTTGACCTTTATACATTTGCAATGTGTTCTTTAGGCACAGGCTTAGTCTCTGCTACTGCAAATACAATTAATCAGTTTTTTGAAGTTCCTTTTGATGCACAGATGTCACGAACAAAAAATCGGATATTAGTACGTGGTCATTTAACGTGAGTTTAAAAAACTTTTTTATTTCGATATAATTAGATTTATGTGACTTGATATTACATATAATGATAATTGTATATATACATATACATCAGGCCTGTTCATGCAATAGCATTTGCAGCAGTATCTGGTATTATTGGATTGTCCATACTTTACCATGAAGTTAATGGTATCACGGCAATGCTAGGTGCTAGCAATCTTATTTTATATACGCTTGTATATACTCCCATGAAACGCATTAGTATTGCCAATACGTGGATTGGCTCTGTTGGTGAGTATATATCATTCATGTGTATCGTAACATAACTTTTGCATTATAATTCTTTTGCAGTAGGAGCTATTCCCCCTCTTATGGGTTGGACAGGTTGTTGTGGCAATATACTGACTCCAGGTGCTTGGATCTTGCCTGGTATTTTATATGCATGGCAATTTCCACACTTCAATGCTCTTTCATGGAACTTGAGACCAGATTATTCACGAGCTGGCTATCGTATGATGGCTGTTGTGAATCCAGATTTGTGTCGTAGGACAACTGTGAGATATACAGTAATTTTAATGACTCTATGTTATTTAGCTCCTGCATTGGATGTAACCTATTGGTGGTTTGCACTGGCTTCGACGCCACTCAATGCATTTTTTCTATATCTAGGTAAAATATCTTTTGTTATATATACATACATATATTTTTAATTATATAAAATTTATGTATGGTGTATGTAATTTACATATACAATTATATTTAAAAATTAAAACCAAATTTTTACAGTGTATTAAAAGAAGAGTAAAAAGAGAAATAGTTTATCTAATTAAATCTATTATATTTTTGAAAGTTATAAAGAAGTTAATATTTAATTAGTAAAACTTCTTATATGGCTTTATAGCTCTTTGGATAAATTACTGCTCAAAACACGATTTTCACATTTTAATATGCTGTATAAATTTGACCTTAATCTTTTTAGATATTTTGTATATATATCTATGCACGTTTCAGAATTTGTTTTTATCTTTCCACAATTTTAGCTTGGACATTTAATAAGCAATCGGATAGCGCAAATTCTAGAAAATTATTTCGATTTTCGTTACTTCACCTACCTCTGTTGATGATGCTAATATTGTCAAGTAAAAAGTATTGGGCCAACGCAAACAAACAGGAAGATAAAGTCGAATCTTCTCATAACGAATCAACAAAGAAGAATGATTTATTGACTATATTTACAGCACCTATCGCTACTTCTTCTGTATAGTTTTATTCAGTTAGACGTGCCACAGTAATAGTACAAATTATTACAATATCGTCATAAATTTAATGTAGAAGACTTTAAGACTTTTACATTACTTCATTAACTTTTCAAAATATGATATTGTGTAAAATAAACTGTAGATACATTCTGGATCTGTAGTGTCTGGCATAAATGTAAAAAATAAATATAATACTAGGTATCCTCACAGAAAATAGTAATAAAATTTAGAAACAGTTAAAATATTATATACATTTATACATCTAGTTTTATTTAAAATATTTTAATACACAGTGTCATGTTATATTTTCAACTTCCTTGCGCTTTGCCTCGAATTCTTTTGCCATCTGTCTTCTAGTTTTAGTTAGATTTCTGTGACCAGCACAGTCTAAATTTTCTATATAACATTTGTTTCTGCAGCATTGACGACATAATTTATATTCACATTTAAAACCCTACAATTTAAAATAACGCTAATTTAGAATTTTTTCTCTTCAAAGTATTCCTATTTTTCTTATTTTTATCTTTTTTTTTTTTTTTTGGTAATTTGTTAAAGAACCAGATAATAAAAGAGGTTCATATTTTGAAAATATTCCAACTAACCAGAGGATTTGGACAAGCATGACACCGATCTGAATTTCTTTTGGAAATCGAAGTTGCTCTATTTGGTCTACGCGCTATCCTCTTAAGTTTTTTTGAACGTTTTCGTGATATTTCGTTTCCTTCCTCGTCTCTGTATTCACGTTTCCGAGATATACCTTCCTAAAAATTATCATTTTGAAAGAACGTTTCTTTAATTATAATGTCACAGATCAATAATAAACGCAATTAATCATACTTGACTCAGCTACCTGTAATTTTTGTGTGTACTCTTGGGGTGGTTCTCGTACGTAAGGTTGACACAACCACGGTGGCAACTCTAAATTATAATCTAAAAATATCAAAAAACATTTAATTTGGACATGTAACAAATGCAAATAATTTATAGATGTCAAGTTATTACCTGTCTTTCCTGTCTGCCATATCAAATGTCCTTCATGATACGGTAGATAACGATCCCTCAAGGCATACGTGACACTTTTAAAAGCTTCTAAAGTGGAGTTAGTGGCCAAGTTTTCTCTTTCTTCTTGATTTTCTGCTAAACAAAATCTACTCTCTAGTTAAAAGCATGCTGTACGATAAGCGTACGTTTGGGAATTATGTTTTGCTATTTATAAGTCGACATGATCGAAAAATCAATACATACACATGATGGAAAAGTTTGAATAAATGACCACGGATGTACGATGCTGGTACTGGATATTGCTCTACAAGTTCCAGATATTCTAAAGCAGGTTCCCAACAGGCTGGATAACGAGACTCAAATATATATGGATTATAAAGATTCCCTTCCGCTGACATCACACCTTGCACTTGAATTTCCTCAATGCACCGTTGTATGTCCTGCATACATTGTATGTTGCCATTGGCGATCACAGGAATTTTCACGGCCTCTCTGAGATAAAACAACATATCAATTATTAAAAACGAGTAGCACAAAATGCAGAGATGTGTGACTGTAATCATCGATTATATAATGAATGCTTCAAGTAAAATGGAAAATAGGTACAAATAGTTACCTTACTGCTTTAATGTGCTTCCAAGATGCTAATCCAGTTAATGGGCCCTTTTGTTCTCTTGTACGTCCGTGGACAGTGAGTAAACTAGCACCTGCATTCTCTAGCATACAAGCATATTGTACGGTACGACTGATTTCTGAGAACACCCGTAATTTACAAGTGATAGGTATGCGTAATCCATTCTTTAACGTCGACACTATACATACATATGAGATTTATTACGTTATGTCGTTATTAAAATCTAAAATCTGTTCAAGTCTATAAGTAAAACACACGCATACCGATTTTTTTTAACAAATTCCAATCATCTTGTAAGAAAGCTCCGTAATGTCCTCGCTTTGCAATTGCTTGAGGACAACCAATATTGATATCAATTGCGTCACAATATGGTTCAGCCCAGCGTGCAGCTTCCAATAATATATTTGGATCACTGCCACAAAACTGGAAAACGAATTACTGTTGCACAAATTTAATGTCAAATATTCTTCTCTCTTTCATTCTGTTGCGCATTTAAAATATTTACTTATAAGAAAATGTTCGTGAAAGATTATTTAAAACATCTATTAAATCTTGGATTGAGCGCATTATTTCTGTCACACGTTTGGTCACATATTTGAGATTTTGAGAAATTCTAAGTATCCTTTGCACTTTCAAATTTTGTTCTTTTGTTAAATGTTCCTTTGTATATAATCCCGAAAAACGTCATGTAACTAGCCGGAGACTAATAGTCTTATAGTCTATAAAATTGGAATCCTATAGTTGTGTCAAGCAGACCTGTACAATCAGTGGACGATCTTCGCTAGTACTGGCGAGAGCTTCTCGCCTGTATTTGGGATCTCGACAGAACACTGAAGAGTGTAGCATTGGTGTGTAACAGAGCTGGGCGCCATGTCGCCTGCTGAGCAATCTCCATGCCAATTCGCTCGCATCCACCATTGGCGCGACTATGTAACGTGGTGAACCTAAACTTTCCCAAACGTTAGTCCTCTTCCTCGAGACAGCATCCTCTTTGTCAGGTGACTCCACAGTGTCGGACATTATCTGTGCGTATGAAGGTCGCGTGAGCGATGCTATTATTTGCGACTACGCAAGGCTCGGAGCTAAGTTATACATTTAGCTTTTTTCCCCCAGAGGGTGTAAGGAAATTTTCGAGGAAACTTGTCACGATGCAATAATGTCACTTGCAGGCATTACAAATTCATTAAAGTGACACTGATTGTGCCATATCGGTACAAACTGGCGTTTCTACGTCTTGGAACTACTATTATAATCGCGTCGTACTACTTGGTATTATGTTTGGCCGATTGTTAAAATGGCCAATTTCTATAAAATTAAACATTTTTTTTATTTATGCTAACCGTATTTGATCGTAGCTGATATTTTTTGCAAATAATCTTTCTTACGAGACAAAGTATTTGTATTAGTATAATTGGTTGGGTACACATTGCAATTACAGGATGTTCTCGGATGTTTTCGTCATAAAAAATTATGAAAAGCTTCATTAAATGAATTTTGAATTGATATTGAACAAAAATTTAATTATTTATTTTATCTTTAAACGATGACACATCATATAGGTATATGAGTCTGATCATATATTTGATTTCTTCACAAGAAGAAATCAAATTTTATTTCAAAGACATTGTCTATAGAGTTTGCACCAAATTAAAATATTTAAAATTTTACGTATTTTATCAAAATATTATACAAGTTTGATTATAATAATATTAAATATTATTAAAAAAAAAAAACAGACTCATATATCGAGTATGTTTGATTGTGAGAAGGATTCTTGTCGAACGTCAAGATATTGGGCTTTAAATTTCTATAAAAAAAAAACAACATCTCGGTGCCGATAACGTTACTCGTGTAATGGTGGAAAGGCGAATATAGAAGCCGATCGCGACGGTGATCTCGGTGTAGCCGGTTTTGAAAGTTCGGACTCCGGTATGGGCGACAGTTGAGCGGTCTGCGTTAAATGCGAGCCGATCTTGAAATGCGGTCTCTTCTTGGAAAAACTCCCGCTCCGCCGTGTGCGGAGGAGGTGAGTTTGATTTCGTTTAGATATCGCGGAAGGTGGCATCTGCCCCAGGACGGAAATATCAGTGGTACTCGAAGGTACTTTTCTAATTTTGCGAACGGTGCGCGAAAAATCTAGGGCGGGTAGCTTCGTCGGTGGACGTGGATAATCCGGTGGAGTTGTCAACTCCGTCGGTTCGACAGCATTCCGATCTTGACGTTCGGTTAAGGCAAGTGCGACGTCCGGAGGACTGCCTGCCTGCGGAATGATCTTGTTGCCGCAATGACGAGCGATCGCCGACGACGAAGTCAACCGTTGTCTCGAACCTTTCCTCAGACGAGACTGCAGAAAAGTCTGTATTCTTCTCATCGTTCCGCAGGAGCGTTTCGTGGGCTCGATCCTATGTTCTCCGGTGCGATGTTTTCGTCCGGTTCCTGAATCGTGCCTGTTGCCATCGGGATGATTCATGATGGAGAAGCAACAAGATACCGGCGAAGGTGTGGAGGATGATTTGGTATCCGGCGAATCACTGTGGTTTCTCAACTCCACGTCCGTCGCTTGAGAGGAAGAGACTTGAATGGAGGTCTCGGTGGTGCGCAAATCGTATGAGAAACAAAGACGAAAATTCCGGCCACCTCTCATCGAAGGCAACGTCTTGGAGGCGATATCTTTAACGTTCGCCGTTGCTTCCTCGCTCCGAGTTCCCTCGTGCGTCGAGCAAACGTACACGTCCGTTGTCATCATTCTCGTACTAGTTTTGAGTACAGGACCGTTGTCGCAGAAGCGAGAATAGAGACTACGCGCGCCAGGTACCATTCGGTCCATATGATCCTCCCCATCGGCAGCGGTGCAATAAGGTATACCACACAGGCCAGAGGTGGACGTTGTTCTAGAGTCGGTAGTAGTGATGGCGATGTCTCTCTCCCGCTTGTTGCGCACGTATTCGTACGTGGTGAGACCGAGACAGGCGATATAGCCGTGAAAGAAGCAGAGGTGTATAAGCATCACCGCGGCGATGGCCGAGAGAACGCCAATGACGGTGACGAGGACGAGGGAGCCGGTGCCGGGCACCGGCAACAACGGTGGGGTCGCCGTGGCGTTGTTCATGCTCGTGTTACCTGCACCATAGTCCCATGTAGACGATCTGTTGTTGACGAGGAAGGGTGTGTTAACGAGCACCAGTTCGCCGAGGGCGAGCGCGGTGACCGCGAGCGCGGCGACGAGCGTCGACGACAGGCACACCAGGAACGCCAGATAATTACGGCCGCCGATGCAATTGTTCAACCACTTGCAGTGATGGTCGAAATGCGGCACGCACTTGTTGCAAATAGAGCAGTGCTTGGTCCGCTGACCACGCGTCGTTATGTTACAAAGATGACATCGGCTGTTCTCGATGACGTGCCGATGCTTCGTTCGATCGAATTCCGGTACGATCACGCGAGCTGGTCGAGCGCGGATCTCGGAATCGGCCGGATCTAGCAGCAACACCGTCAAATGAGTCGACACGTGCAGCAGGAACAACGCAGCGAACAGTAACGAGAGGATGAAGCGCAGATCGGGCAACAACGGCGGCGTCGTCAGCAGCACGGTGAAAGTGCCGATGAACACGACAATCAGCAGCACCCAACCGACAATCTGCTGAGGGTGTAGCGGCAGCTGCAGCCCGTGAATGCGCCGGAATTTCCTGTGCTCCGGTGGCACGTCCAGCGTGTCCTGCGAGGAACAGCATCGGACAATCGCATTATTTGCATAGCTCTCGTTTAGCATTCCCGGTATATCTTGACTGTTCCCGGTTCTTTCTTGACTATTATTTCGTTTACGTTTCCAGCGCGCTTTCGACCGATGTTCGATGCATCGTCCTTTTCCTTCAATTCTCTTCGTCTCCTATCTCTTACCGCTGTATTATACTATACATCTCTCTTCAATGCCTGTTATTCAATTTTTCCTATTAAATATTATTTCATTAACTGCCAATGCGTAATTTTAAGAAAGATTTTAAGCCAAACTTATTTAAGCTATATTTACTTTTAAGATTAATATCTGCCGGGACTCTCTCATGTATTTTATATATTTCTTCTTTTTTTTTTTAAAGCTTGACTCTTCCAGTACGAAGATTCTTGTTTCGCTTTCTCCCTCTTTTTCCTCCTTGTCGTTTGCTTCATTTCTTTACTTTGATGATCATCTTAAAAACATGACAGTCTCTCATCACGCAACCGATTCTCCGAAAAGGCATATCAATTCCTTCCTCGCTTTGTACCTACAAACTCCCAGTTTACACCCGCGTTCGATCTATACAGTTCAAATATATAAGTGACTGTCTTCGCGATTTAGAAAAGCACGATATGTCATTAGGTTTCCGCGCGACACAACGTTATTCTTCCTCTGACGACGTGACCTCGATCAAGTTTTTCCTCTTCTCGCGTTTTCTTCGTCGTTCCATCGCGCAACACACTCGTGAACGACCTCGAACGGATCCTCGTCATTTTACGAATCGCCTCGAGGAACTTGCCGTTCGTGACACTACTTGGGAGGGGAACTACTCGAACTGGCCGCGAGCGGAACTCGGGGCACAACTTGCTACAGCTGCAGTGGCTACTCGCCGGCGACGCCTAAGCGAATCGATAAATCGCGGTTGCCGCGGAAACCGGTACTTCGCTTGGAGAACATTTGAGAACTCGCGCACGCATCAGCACGCATGCGACGGAACAATGCGAGCACGCGCACACTCGTGCTCCTGGGAAACTTCCACCGGATACACCTAACAGGCGAAAACCGACGATATGTATCAGTCGATGAACACAAATCGAAACGTTTACACCCAATTTTTTTTGCATAATAATTCTGATCTCTATTAAGACGTGCGTTTTATCATTAGACGCTATTTTTCACGAGTGATAATTCAAGTGTAACCTAACCTAACTAAATTTTACGCGTTAAAAAATATTGGCGCAATTACTATCAGATATAATTGTCAGAAAGTATTTTGTACGACATTCCAATAAAATACCTATGATCCTACCTACGCGGTTATATAAATAATAAATTTAACGTAAGTATAAAAGAAAATCTTACTAACCTCACTTTGTGTAGCTCAATCTGTTCAGCAGATGGAATGAATGTACCCACGTGAATTTATTAATATCCCTCGAATCGGTCAGTTTTAAATATCGTTTAATATTGCATTATATACGTCATTCGATTTTCTTTCAATATTCTCAATCACGTCCTTTTGGATTCACCATGAAAACACTAAACTTTAATATAAAAAAAAAAAGACATCCTAATCAAACACGATCATTTGTCGTCCGCTGTGGTCTGCTCCGCTACAAGCATGTGAAACAACTTGAGAGATGCGCAGTAGCCAATTTGGTTATAGCCAATCAGAATTTGTCGAAGGCAAATATATAAGACGAAATTAGATTGGATAGAATTTAATGTAGGAGAAAATTTAATTTGCTAGCAAATTGCTTCGCGAATTGCCGTAAAATCAAAAAGAAGTACTAGTATTTCTTTTTGATTTTACTTAAGTTTAGCCAATGTGTCTGACTAGCGAAGCTTCTACCGGCCGTCACTAGGAGCGCCACAGAGAAATCTTTGCATCGCCAATTTTTTGATTGATTAATTAATACAATTCTTTCTTCCGATTGGTCAGTCAAAAATTTCGAAGCATTGTGGCGCAAAGTGGACCGCACCCATAAGCGCGCTTTTATTAATGAGATTGGTTGGATCTATAAGTAATAACCAATTACGTTCAATCGTTGCTTTTCCGTCTTAAACTCATCCATACTAAAAACGCGTTCTGAATACGGACCAATAACTTTTCATGCAGTATTCGACGCTTATTTTCAACTAACCAATCAAATGCTTGCCGCAAAGTTAAGCAAAATGTCTTGTACCTTTTCACAATTCGGACAACGTTTTGATTGGTCAATAAGCAGTCGCCATTTTCTAGAAGACTACGCATTCTCGGGAATGAAATATCTTGTAGCATTTTCGGCCCGATCGGGTTTGCATCGACTTGGAGAATGCTTTGCTATTGGTTGACGTTATTCGCTCTATCTTTTAGGAGGGCTGAAAACGGCATTAGATTCTTGATATCAATCTCGTATATAGGTAATACAGGTCACTCCGTGGTTCATGCTTTCATGCGTGTATTTGCGATTACATATGTAGACTCGTGTATCGCCGTTAAAATCTGGCGGCGAGTATTTTTTAGCTTTGTGTGCGATCGTTTTAAAAATCATTTTAAGTAAATACGATCAATTTATCGTTACGTCAGATTAGTTGGAGGTAAGTCCTCGTGAAATGCGTTTGGCGATTTTCACGTTTCTACATGTCCAGGACATGCTCTTATGTCACTCGAATTTTCTTCCCAGCTTCGAGAGTTCAATACATTGAAAAACCTGAATTTGCTCTTCTTAGTTAATTTGGAATCTTCTTGAATGTCAATTTGACCTACCTAGGATGGCGGGAGTATTCGATATTGAGTTGCATGACGGAGATGCTGCAAACCAGGATGAGTCAGATGACGATGTGATTGACAATAGAGAGGTAGAGTGTATTTGTCTGATGAGATATATGTTGTAAATCAACAGCAACATTGTTTAATTTGATCTCTTCTTTGTTCTTAGGAAGAGTATAATCATGCCGCAACTGTAAGCGCTATATTAGAGTAAGCATTTCATTCCTGAACTAAATTCTCTTTTTGCTATTGATCATTATTAAAGAATAGAAATATTGACTTACATTTTAGATCCGACAATTTGGAGAGGGTGCAATTGTCTGAACAAAATGTCAATCCTGGTCAAGAGAAGGCTGGTCCGCAAGATTTTGAATTGTGTAAGATTCTAGGAGAGGGTGGCTATGGAAAGGTCTTCCAGGTCAGAAAAGTTACTGGGAAGGATAAGGGTAGCATTTTTGCTATGAAAGTACTGCGCAAAGCATCCATTATACGAAATCAGAAAGATACCGCACATACCAAGGCCGAGAGGAATATTTTAGAAGCTGTTAAACATCCATTTATTGTAAATCTCATGTATGCCTTCCAAACTGGTGGTAAATTATATCTTATCTTGGAGTATCTATGCGGTGGAGAGCTTTTCACGTATCTCGATCGTGAGGGTATCTTCTTAGAAGATACAGCTTGCTTTTATTTGTCGGAAATTATACTAGCCCTGCAACATCTTCACAATCAGGGAATAATATATAGAGACTTGAAGCCAGAGAATATCTTGCTGGATGCAGAGGGTCATGTCAAATTGACAGATTTTGGCCTTTGCAAAGAACACATACAAGAGGGCACAGTGACACACACCTTTTGCGGAACGATAGAGTATATGGCTCCAGAGATTCTAACTAGGAGCGGTCATGGCAAAGCTGTAGATTGGTGGAGTTTAGGTGCTTTGATGTTTGACATGCTTACAGGAATGCCACCGTTCACCGGTGATGATCGAAGAAAAACTATTGAAAAGATCTTACGCGGAAAACTGAGTCTTCCACAGTATCTGACGGCAGATGCCCGAGATCTCATCCGAAAACTCTTAAAGAGACAAGTTGTCCAAAGATTGGGCTCAGGTCCAGAAGACGCGGAACAAATTAAAAATCACAATTTTTTCAAGCACATTAATTGGCAAGACGTGATCGCTCGGAAGTTGGATCCACCGTTCAAGCCATCCCTAAAGAGTGCCGACGACACGTCGCAATTCGACGAACAATTTACAGCGACTGTGCCAGTTGATTCACCGGTTGAGAGTACTCTCAGTGAATCTGCAAACATGATATTTCAGGGTTTCACGTATGTGGCGCCGAGCGTCCTGGAGGAGATGTATGTGCAGCCAAGAGTTGTCAATGCTAGAAGCCCGCGTAGAGGACTATTAAACAATACGGGTTTTGGCGCGGCAGCGAGCCTGCATGGTTTCTCCTCGCCTAGAACGATGGATGTTCATTTGCGCCCATCGTTAGATCTCCAACAACAACAACAACATAGGCAACATATGATGGGACCCAACAGCGTAGAGGATACTGAAATGGTTGATCTCGGTCAGTTATCAAACCGTTTATAGTGCCGCGATCCATTGCGCGTAAACTACTAGCTTCTTAATGCAAATTAGGGGACGAAAGGAACGTAGCCTATAAATCTGTTTGTATCGTTTCTTCTCACATTCATGTGCGACGACAAACAGAGTTATATCTAGCAAATTTAATATATTATGTATAGCAAAAAGCTATAAGCACAGTGAGTTTGTGATCAGTCTCCTTGATATCGCGATATTGCCTGCACCTGTGTGTGCAACTTAAACCTCTTCTTAAACCTTTAGCAATTTCAAAAGACAAGCAAACATTTGTTCGCAATGCGAGATAGCGAATAGTGTATGTCTTTTTGCTATGTAAATACGTGCGGATAATTGAAAGCAAGTACATACTTTACAAAATATTTATGAGCTGAATGCAGTTCACACAAATCTAAAGATTATATCACAATAGTAATACAGATATCACAATCATATCGCTGATTGTAAAGTAATTGATTAGCATTAAACTATTTCGAACAATACACATTGATTCATTTGACTGTAAATTAATGGACGCTTGAGAGAGAATGCTACAAAAAGAAATTTTTTTTCTCTCCTTTCCTTTCATAATTTATGCGATTCAATCTTTTATTTTTAAATCGTAGCAATCTTTTCTGTAATATTTTTTTCTTTTTAGTACTTTAGAAGATTGCAACCAGTATTTCAAGTCACTGTCCATTTCGAGTGAATATGTGCGGATTGAAATTACTTTCTAAACTATCAGAGAATTTCATTTTCCATGCAATAGTAATATCAAATATTGTATACATATGTATGTAAGAGACATGTTCTATTTTAATGCAGACTTATAAAAATAATTATACATTCCGGATATTATTCTGGATATTACGACGATGATTCGCACTTATATGAGATGGAACATCAAGAAATGTGAGTAAAAGTGAGTAGATCCACGATTGTCTAGTTCTATCAATAGTATTAGACAATTGATTCTATTGGCTGCATAGTTTATTTAATTATATGTGCAAAAAATCTGCCCGATAGAATCTGAAAGAAAAAACGAAATTTTTCTATTCTGTCATGCGCACGCGCGTGCGCGCGCTCTCACACACAAACACACACACACACACACACACGCATACACAGAGAGAATGAAACCAGTTTTAATGGTTCTATTTAGCGCAATAGTATGATGCACTTTAGTATAAAAATATGCGAAGTGTTTCAATAATATAATAAGTATATTCTCTTTTTAACTATCTATACATACATAGATATAAATATGTACAGGGCTGACCCTGTATTTGAAATACTTTTATTTAAAACACAATATTTGCAATACAAGTGTATCTTGTGTTTCAATGGATCACATAAGAAAGTATTACATATTTTGTATTAAAATTGAAAAAAATTGAAAATTTTTTGTATTTTATAATTCATATAATAAGATTGATTGTCAATCTTAGTATTTGAAATACAAAATGCAAAATATTTTCTCTAAAAAACATGCTCTACTGATATACAAAATACAGTTGTTTTTCAAATACATGCCTAGCTCTGTATATATATATATATATATATATGCATATATGTGTGT